>NW_006913593.1:41352-44443 GCF_000464535.1 Endocarpon pusillum Z07020
TATATATATAAAGAGAAAGAGAGAGAGAGAGACAAAATTATTATCTTATCTTTTATTTAATACTGTTAAGGATATAAAGCGTAGTACAGTCTTATGCTAGCTTCTGCAAAATATATATCCCATCTTATAATCTGTAGGCTCTTTCGCCAAACTTAAGCATCTCTTTTGCAGATCAGAATTTTTTAACCTAACAACCTATAATAAGATCACTAAGAGGGAGCCCGTCAACGCTAGGAAAGACGCCTTCCCTGAAATGATTCTCAACTGATTTAGAGGATCGACCTTCGTATGGCGCTTTTCTAGTAATGAGTTCATAGAGTGTGGATCCAAGTGCGAACAAGTCCGACTCGACTGTATTATCATATATGTAGTCTCTTAGCATGAAATGACTAGCATTTTCGGCCCTAATAGCCTCACTGCCCTCAAGCCCTATTTCCACATTAGAATCATATCCTGACGCGTTGAAGTCGCTAAGCCGAGCGTCCAATGTCTCATCCAGTAACCACTGCTCAAGCCGAAAATCCGAGTGCCTAACGCCCATAGCGTGAATGTACTTGGCACTCTCGACGATTTGGCGGGCCCAGTACTTGCGAACTTCGATACATGGCCTGTGTTTCTTAATAAAACTCTTGAGGTTACCATTAGAATAGTATTTGAGCTCGATATATGTTTTTGTGAGATTTATATATAGAAACTTAGCGATACATAGATGATCACCTAGCAGGATGTAGATGCTGGCCTCGTTGTGAGTAGCTTTAATGCTTTCTTCCGTGGCGATATTATTATTAGGAAATCTTCTGTACATCTTCTTAACTATATTGCCAATGCGGTAGATTTCGGCGAAAATTCCTACCATCAAAAGCTTATGATTTGGTTTACCTAACAATGACATAGCCCTATCTAAAAGTCAATAAGATCATAGTAAACCCTGTAATACTTACTATGATAGTATTTTAGACCAGATCCCGCTTGTGCAACTTAGTAAGCCGAGTGAATACAAGATAATTGACAAAGTTATTATCACCGGTCTGCCTGTTGTCCTCCTTCCTTGCTGTATTCTTAGTGCACGTGATCTCATGCATTCTCGCAAATGTCTTAAACCCTAAACTTATTAGTCCTTCCCACGCCACACTGTCCTCCTCACCACACCGTCCTCCTTATTATCACGTTAGTCATCTGTGCTTTGTAAAGGAACTCATCTGCTGCCGCCAAGACCTAGAATCATACGTCTAGCCCCAACCCAAGTTTGATAGTGGTGTAGCGCGTTGCTACTTGCCGCAAAGACCCATGCTGCTGCCAATCAGCTAACCCAATCCCGCCGTCAATGACTGCCAGCCGCTCATCCGGTCTTCGCGTACCGACGGATAGTAGGAGCAGGATTCAGAGTGTGTGCCACTCCCTTTCAGCACATTGAGGGGTATGACAATCGACGCAGGATATAAGCGCTACCCTCTACCTACCCTCACGCGCGATTCTGTTATTGATAATTGCTACATGCCCGAATTACAACTTTCCAACCCACGCAAGCGTCAACGTACAAAGCCGCGTGCGCTTCAATTAAATGAAACATCACAATCTCAATTGAAGAGGCAGAAGCTCAACTATCCTACCACTGGATCTCAATCACCAGCGTTTTAGGACAATTTATTAAAGATCTGGTTAACTAAACACGCGCTGAGAGAGCTGAACCGAAGGAATAATCAACCTGCTTCAAGTCAACCTCTTTCGCAGTATCGACAAGCTCGCGGGCCTGTCACGCGAAACTTCCTCGCTAAGCTGAAGAGAAACCGCCGAGTTACTCAGTCCGCCTCTGACTTTCTCCGCCACTGTGAGCCGGGGACTTCAAAGGACATAAAGCTATTTGCCAGACATAGTGGTCCAGACCTATCGGATCTGAAAGGCGTAAGTATTACAAGATATCTACCAACAAGCGCTGAAGCTAATGATACCGTCAAGTTACCGGAACCTGTCAATCCTCTTAATTACATAATAAGCTCAAGCCAGTCTAGTTCTCAGGGTCAAAAACAGAGTTTGGCATCCACTCTAGATATCAGGCTAACTACGAATACTACAAACACCAAAACAACGAAGAGTAGTAAGCCTTATAGTCCTAACTTTTAACAAAAGCTTATTAACGGCGGCGTTTACCCTGATGAATACGAGTACCCTGATAGTCGAGTCCCACCAGAGCCGGATAATTTGGAAGAGATCAACAGAATATTGACACAACCTCGACCCTCTTTATTACTGTCACAATTTTCTAATAAAAAGTTTAAAGAATTCAAGCAAGCAGACGCACATGTCTCTAAGGAGAACAAAGCAACAAAAAGGGTGATCCTAATTATTAAAGGCAAGATAACAGATGATAAATGCGTTAAAAGAGACGTTCTTTTTACAAATCTTAAGCCTCTAACAAACGACATACTAATAGCGGCTAAACCGAACCTTTACTACAGCGCACGCCCTAAGCAGCTCAACCGACGAGTCCGTAATGAGCTAAGCGGCCATATCATCCCTTTGACGCATGATAACCTTCCTATCGCGCCGAACTTCTTCTTAGAGGCTAAAGGGCCAGATGGATCTTTGGCAGTGGCTAGACGACAAGCTTGTTATGACGGCGCATTAGGAGCGAGGGGCATGCACAGTCTTATATTATATAGGCAGGATGATCCAGTTTACGATAATAGTGCTTACATAATTACGTCCATCTATCATAGTAGGACACTCAAGATGTATACTAGCCATCCTACTTAGCCAACTAGTCCTGGTGGTCGGCCTGAATATTGCATGACTTAACTCAATACCTAGGGTATGACTGGCAACGCCAAAGCCTTCCGTCAAGGAGCGACTGCATACAGGAACGCGAGAGACTAGACAAAGGAGCAGAGGGATGAAGCGATTAGGCGGGCGAATGAGAGAGTCAATGACAGTCAAGTTAGGACGCTAGCTGTTGATGCAAGCTTTGGCGGGATTACTAGCTTTACAACTGAAGCTTTACTGGACGAAACCTATATAATTAGAGCGCTGAGTTAAGAGTCTAATACAACTGTGTTACAGCACGTGAACACACTAAGCACAGACAGGCACTAAG
>NW_006913594.1:0-8616 GCF_000464535.1 Endocarpon pusillum Z07020
AACCTGCTAGCCCAATTCTCCCTAGTCGCATACAACTCGCAGGCGATGCGCCCTTAAGTTATCTAACTTTACTGTTCTCTTTTATTAACTCCTTTCTGCGGTTACATAGAGCCTTTGGAGCTTACTTTGAGTATACTGTCTCCTTAATTGTTATTTACTTTATAGCCCTTTATATAAAAAAAAAAAAAAAAAAAAAAAAAAAAAAAAGTTAATAAATATAAATAGAAGCTTATTATATCCTTCTCTGTAATAGATATATAAGCTATTTTATATAAGAAATCCTTAAATTCTGCAAATTCAACCTTATTTATATCTTTACGCTTTCTTTATATACTTCTTATATTCTTTAACTACTTAATATTGTTTTATTTTAGCTATATAAGTACTAGTATGCCTAGGTAATAGATTAAGTAACTTGAAAAGAATATAACAAATTTGATAAGCTAGAATTTCTTAAAGTTATTTAAAGTATTTGCTAAATAATGTTTAAAAGAAGCTTTATCTTTAATAGATTTTGAGAATATAGACTTGTTCCTTATAATCTAAATATTATACTAAATAAGATCTAAGAATATTAACCTCTTACGCCTCTAAATTAATTATCTACTTCTTTTAATACTTAAATCTGGCCTCTTATTACATCTTTAACAGCTTAATCTCTTAAAAAGCAAGCTATTTAGTTACAAAATGTAACTTTAAGTCATTAAATAATATTATAAGAGAAATTCATTAAAGGGGCTCTAATTTAGGCCAAAACTGCCGTACAAATCTAGAAGGATTTATCAGAATATATAGCAGCTGAAAGAGAACGAAGAGAACAAAGATATAGAGGGCAATGTCAGCTACAAACTAGAGGAGTTCTTTATGCTGAACAAGCTCGAAATATGACTAAACAACGCGAAGAAGAGGGGGGTACGCAGGAGATGAGGAGTCAAAAGCGAGAGCAAATTCTACAAAAAGAGCTAGAAGATGAGCGTCGGCGTACGGCAAATTTGGAGTGGACCATCATAAATGGCCCTCTAGAAGAAATAGAGGATTAATATCCTAATCTGGCGAATTCTAAGCTATCTATACTCCTTCAAAGTTTTATTTCTATTCAAAAAACGCGTTTGGGTGAGAAACGTGTATGGCTGGCAGCTATGCGCTGCGCGCTGGCTTTGCCAGGGGGACCCCCCCTGCAAAGTGGGTCCCTAGGGATCCACCTATTGGGCCACGGATAACGCTTATTCTAAAGTAGTCTTGTAATTAGTCCTTAATTTATTATGAAGAGGAATAATAATCAAAATCCCCTGATTTAGTAACGATGCTAGGCTGGGAAATGATTAGTGGGAGGCTGAGGCTCAGAATGCGCAGCCTGATGCTGCGAACTTACTTTTGCACAGCCCAGAGCCGCCCGATGTCCAATCTACTCCTCCATCGACAAAATGTGGAAGGTGCCATCGTGAGAAGAACCTCAAATACAACGGAGTGAATGCACCTGGAGAGCACAAACAGAAGACAATCTCTGGCTTTCCTCGCCTAAAGAGCGACGACGGCCAGCTAGCTGCATCGCAAACAGCTACACCCGCTCGGGGACGTCAAACAAGAAGCCGGCGTGATCTCGTGGCTATTGCAAGAGAGCGTTGCGTGAATAGCTCTAGCTTATCGCCACTTTAAGCAATGGACATTGCCGCCGGCGTTGTTGGTTTCGTCGGCTTGTCAGGACAGATCTTGCAAGGGTGCAATTACCTCTGCAAGACCTTCTGTGATGCCGCGGATGCCCCGGACGTCATTGTCGCCATCTTAACCGAGTTGCGCGCTGTCAGATCCCGGCTTGAGGCTTTTCAGCACCTGCTATTGGAGATACAGGCCAGTGCTCCAGCCTGCTTGAGGGTACAACAAGATCCTGCTATTCCGTTACAAAACTGCCAAAATGTAATACAGAAAGTACAGAGCTTTGTGGACAAGTACGCGGATCTCTCGATCTCCACAGCATCGAGTTCCGGCAATCTCAAGTCCCACAAAGCCGCGTTCCATAAAGCATGGCAGAAATTCGATGTGGCAAGAAAAGGTGACCAGCTCAGAGGATATGTGTCTCAGTTGGAAGCAGCTAAGTCTTCCTTATTAGCCACGCAAATCAGCATTCAGCTTGCACTTCAGTTGCAACATTTTGACACGACCCGTGGAGCGCAGCGAAATCTTCAGCAGCTTCAAGATGAGCACACAGCCTCAGCCCAAATTGTGAAAGAGACTAAAAATCTTGTAAGCGATGTTCATAGTTTGCAGAAAGACAGTCATCTACTTGCTAAAATGACCAACCTATCATTAGACAAGATTGTCTCAAATAACCAGACGCTTCTGGTACAATTTGCATCATCCGAACAATATGCCTACGATACTAAGATTGCGTCCCACTTCACACAAAATGCTATTGAGTCGCTTAATGCAAATCTCAATAAACGGTTCGATGATTTGCCGACGATATTAGCGCCTATAATACAGGACACTATCACACAAAGTCTAGCTATTCACAATTCTTCAAGAGAGACTGAGGTCCTGTCGACAAAGCAAAGGCCTGATGATATAACCGCTAACCTCTATAAAGGAAGCCCTTATACTGGCAATAATTGCTTGTTACCTAGGCAGACAAGGTCGGTAAAGACGTTATTACAGCATGAAAGTGCTTCGTCACTACTTCCTGACGACTTAAAGATCATGTCTATCAATACTGACATTCCGGCCGAAAATCTCATGCACTCCATGCAACTGGGTAGACGAGGCCCGAAGCGACAGAAAACAACCAAGTCGGTCTTCAATGTCTGGTTCGGACGAATTGAATTAACGTCCTTAACCACAGAGCAAGAAGGTGATGTAGACTCAGACTACATTCCTCCAACGCGCCTTCAAGCACGACGGACGAGCTTTCAACTTATTCCAAATTCGTGGTTCCTGAAGTTTGGTCTTCTTTTTGAAACAGGAAAAAGCAGACCTACAATCTCCCACCCCGGATGGGATAATCGATTGCGAGTCATTCGTACCCATCAGATGGACTCGTCCGTCTACGAAACAATCCATCGTGGTGACTACGTGGGTTTTCGGAAACTTTTAGAGAGTCGAGAGGTCACGCCCTTTGATCTTATAGATTTTGGATACTCGACCATACGAACTTTGTTCGAGATTGTTGTCCATCATATAATTCCAGCAACCAGAGATGAAAACCACGTAATGCAAAGAGATCAGCTCGAAATTGCGAAAATGCTAGCAGATTCAGGCGTAGATTGTGGTGTTGGCATTGGACTGCTTTGGCTCTTGAAGGCGCTGGGCTTCAAGTCGAACGAAGCCAACCTAAGTCTGTTCCGCATCATAATGACACAGAGCCAAACAGATCCTTTCGAGGAGTCAGGTCAGAAAATTGCCCAGGGAAATTTTCTCTCAGCTCGGCTCTCCCTTCTAACGAAGCAAGATGAGTGGGACCTCTCGGAGTTCACAAAGCTATTCGAAGACTACTGGGGAAATGGATCGTTTCAACACAGAATTAGAAACGACAGGAGTAGTGATGAGTGGCACGAAATACAAAAGCTGAATTGGAGCCGAATGCCAATATCTCTCAGAAGGTCAAGATCTTATTGTGTGGCCGTATTTGGGCCGCGTTTTATTGACTTTTCTTGGCCGGAGCTTTACTGGTCAGCTGGAAAGCCAGCTTTCTGGCAGTCGAAACAAGCTTGTGAAGAATTCTTTGGTTCATATTTCGTAAAATACGATTGGCCACTGTTGTTATGGAGAGAGGAGCTGCCTACTTTCTGGCACTCGAGAAAGGCTTGTCTGGAGATTTTTGGAGAGTATTTCATAGCATATGACTGGCCACATCTTTTGGGGAAGCTGGGCTTCGACTTCTTGGAAGGCAAAGGAGCTTGGAAACAAAGAAGGCGATGGCACTGGGATGAGGAAGGACGAAATATATGGATCACTCAAATGATAGAATGCTGGTCGAAGGATGACATTCCCAAAAGACATGCAAGACAATATTGCATAGATCAATATGGTGTCAATTTTGTCAAAGAAGAGCTACCGTCTCTATTGAGACAGGATGGGCTGCCGGAAGAAGAAGTAGTCCAATTGACTGAGGACGGTCCGGATATGGAGCCACCGGCCCCTGTTCCATTTTGGAAGTATGAAGAATCGGTGTCACTCTTCGAATGTGAGGAGTCAGAGGACAGTCAAGACGAGCATGATGCAGACAGCGATGCCGCCAGTGACGGAGACAGTGATGCCGCCATTGATGGAGACAGTGATATCAAGCTGAGTGATGGACACAGTGATGACGAGCTGAGTGATGGTTGGCAGACCGCAGAGGAAGACTAAAGGTCAACGGTTCAATTTTCGATCGGAGAATATCCTTTCGTTCGAATTACAGCTCTTTATTGAGAAGATGTAACACGGTATGGCAATGAGTCGTCTCCAGCAGGTATCCAGACATGCGTCTACAGACCAGCTGTCTTTTCGCCAGGATCCAAAACACAGAGAGGTCAGAACAAGGAAGGGCCTGTGCGCCATCGTTTCGACCGTAGGGTGCATCGCCTAGCAATTCCTCGATACAGAAGGTCTCAAGCGAGGATGCTAGGACGAGAGGACATGAGCACTGACAATGATGAAGAATTGTTGCTGGTGAGAATGGTCCAGGGAAGCAGCGCTACCATGTCAGTCACGCAGTGAGCTGAAGTATTCCGAGGGGAGAAAAATCCCCTTATCCAAGAAACCTGCCTGTCCCATCAGTTGGATGTCAGTGTTTTCGTTGGCGTGCTGAGCGACCGATCCTGTCAAAGTCAACGGCCTGTTATCACCATGCCCTGCAGCTGATCATGGCATCCAGCCTTTGCCCGCTGGGTCGACTACCACCAGAGGTCCATAAGAAAAACTACTCTATGCTTCTCGGGCTCTTGCGCTCTCCAGAATGATATCTCCGATCTCATCTTCAGTTAGCATTCCAACCGTCCCAGCTTTCTTTGATAGGAATTATCTATCCACCCTTCAAACTCGACCTTCAGGCAAACCCGAACATCAGCCATTATGGTAGTATGATCAATTCCCATAATCAAGTGCTGCACCGTCTGCACAAAGCGAGATCCTCATCGCTAGCAACTGGATATTGAACTCATCTCGATGGCTCTATATGTCTTATGACATACCATTCGTTCTGTCCCGGAACAAGTATCATGTTCTCCCTCATCTGTTTGGAGACTATAGCGCAACACTCATTTACCCACCCTCTTCATCAATCTACTATGTAAGTCACTTGAGCATCATATCTGCAAGCCATCTTGGGACGGCCCAAAAACCTAAATGTGCTTGATCGGATAAGATAAGGCGCATTCGATGCTGTGACATGGCCATCTGACCCACTAGTTTCTGAAATAATTGTTGCTGGATCAACCGTCTGTGTCGATTGATGGATGTTCGATGCTATGCTCGCGGAAGCATCGTTACTTTTGGTCTTGGTAATGTCGTAAGGAGGTATGTGACGGACAAGTAACGTCGTCTCATGTATAGCACAGAGCTCAGCATACCAAGAGCGTTCTCAATCCAGTATCCTCAACATCTCCTCCACGCTGGCAATCTTCTCCCTCGGCTTGCCGCCCCTCTCCTTTCCCCTCTCCCTCTCTAACCGATCAATTTTCTTCCAATCCTCCCAACTCACCCTCCTCAACCCTATCCCCGCTTCCTCCGCCGCATCCCTTACCCCCTCCCACCCCCTCGACTCCACACTCCCAATGAACCTCTTATCCATGATCTCCTTCCCAGCTGTTTGTCGATCCCTCCAATCCCTAACAACTGCCTCAGCAGTCCTAAACGCATCCGCCATCGTCAAAGCGATAACGCCGGTAGGCCCGCATTTCACCCACCCAGCACAGTAAAGACCCGGGATCGGGATGCTGTATTCATGATCCATTTCCTGGGGCTTGTGTGCATGCTGAGGTGAAGAGACTATGCGGCCAACGCCATCGTTAGGGAAGATCCCCTTTTGCGAGTTGAAGGGAATTCCGGCGGAGGCTAAGGTAGAGAGAGGTTCGGATTTATAACCAATGGAACGGAAGAGGGTTGTTGTAGGAATTGTGTGGTGCGCTGGGTTAGGGGCTAGTAGGAGGAGGGGTGATGTGGTTGATGTGGGATTGGCGAGTTGGGTACGCGTGAATTCGATGGCGGTAAGTTGTTGAGGGTCAGCGGTCCTTGAATTTCACTACGTAGACATCCGAGTCCGATTCATGATAAGATTCGAACACAACGTCCCTCCCACTTTCTCCGACAAGGTATGCGACAATAGCTACAGAGTAGAGACAAGGAGAATTGTCACCGAGGTCGATGTCTATGAATCCATCTTGAGGCTTCATTACGCCGCTTTTGCCGGTCGGTTTTCCCGGAATGCGTTCGGAGCGGTGCATTCGCAGCGGTGCATTCGGCGAGCGGTGCATTCGGCGTTTGGGTCTTGGCGGGTATCGCGTCATACAAATTACTAACAAATCCACCCATCTTGCCCATCTGAATCATATGAAGATTTTACACAGCTATCCACAATATCTATTGATGCTGTTATAACTTCCCTATTAGGAAATAAGTATAGAAATCATGGTGTTAGAAATGACTCTATTCCCTTGCCCCTCTGCCTACTCTGCCTCTGCCCCTACCCCTGCCCTGTCCTGTACCCCGTTTGGGTACCTTTTCAGCCTCTAATGCCTTCATTGTAGGGGCTCTTTTGCGGCCAGCTCTTGATTACGTTATTGCTGCTGGCGCTGTTGAGGGGGGGGGAATAAAAGCCTCGTCTACAGCTTCTTCTTCCTCTTCTTCTTCTTCTTCTTCTTCTTCGTCAGGAGTTAGAGGAGGAGGAGGAGCTTGTAGAGGGCATCGGCCCTGTTAAAAATGAAGCTATAAGAGCCATATTAGTCTCTTGGCGTGCCTCTCGAACAGCAACCTGCTCTCTCTGTTGTCAGCATCACGCTCTGCTGCCTCAGCTCCTGTCATAAGTCGCTTGTTGACCCTATCATGACTCTTGAACTGCCTATTCCATCCTGATTTGTTGACGATATCTGGCATTCGAGTATTAAGATCATCCTCTTTAAGCTCTTGAGCGAATTCAACAAGACCTTGTTAGGCATTTATAGCTGCTCGATCGTATCATGTACGAGCATAGCCTGTAAGGTCCTCTCTAGCCTCTAGAACTTGTAGACCAAGCCCTGTAATCTGATTCCTATTAGGAGAGATATAAGGGTGCTGCAAGTAAGAGGAAGAATTTTGTAGGGGGGATATTAGTAGAGCGAAAGTACGGTACGTTGGTACCTAATTAGCGATATAGATAGGCTTACCATTAATCCACTAACGAGGGTGTACTAAGAATCGAGGAATAGAGGCACTATCTTCAAACGGCTATGCAAGATAATGCTTGCAGGGAAGGCCAAATCGAACAAGTATCTCGTATTCGAAGCAAGAAGGCTCAGGGCGTAGAGTGCCCTTATTCATCTCATCTTTTGTGGCCTCTCATTCAGAGGATATCTTCGAAACAGCGAAAAGCGATATAGTATCTGCCAGCAGTACGAATGCTTGTGAGTCGAGCGTACAAGGTAACTTACTACCATTCTGAGCCTCCTCCTGAGATAACTGCCTCAGCTTTGACTTCACAGTAACTCCTAATTGACGACTAGTCTCTTCTATACTAAGTTGCTTATTCAGAAGGTCTTTTGTGCCAGGGTAGAGGCTCTCAGAACGTTGATTCGAATAAGCGCCTAGGTTCGGATGCTTTCAAGTGTAAATTCGTAAAAACTGCGACTCCTTAAGACCCTAATATTTGTTGAGATATCTAATCTTATCCGGCCTTAGTTTTGAATAAATAACTGCATAATTAGTCTCTAATTCAAGTAGAGTTTTGCTCTTAATAAAGGCCTATAATAGTAACTTTATTTCCTTGCGTATCTCCTTAGAATAGCCCTTATCAGCAAGCCTTTTTTTGACGTTTTAAATAGCGTGCTAATTACAAAATTAAAGAATTATATCTAGAAGAAATATATATTAAGGCTTAACTAGTGAAAACAAGTCTCAACTAGAAGCTAGGTCCAAAGGCTTTTTTTGGCTAACTAATTAGTAATGCCTTTGTCTTTGAGGATTCGATAGATAGTCATTCGATGGATACTAATACCAACTTCAGACTTGATTTCTTGATAAGTAGCCTTTGGATTGACACGAATAAGACGTAGAATATTGCGTTTCTGAACCTTATTCAAGGTCTGGGGGCGTCCTGAACAGGGCAAGCTTTTGCCTTGGTTACGCAGTGGATTTTAAGCAAGGGTATTGAAAACGGTGGATTTGCCGCATTGCAAATTTTGACTAATCTTTTGATTTGTCAACCCCATAGCTTTGTACGCAGAAATTTGACCTCGTTGGTATGGAGATAACTCCTTGCCATAGCTCCTGTTAATTTCAAGAGGCGCCAGAGCCTTGCGTTGAGCTATAGGAGTTGTTTGAAAAAGGGTGTAAAAAAACGCGTGTTCAAAAATAACGCGTTTTAGTCTGATACTTTCGCGCGGGGCTGTATTAGATAGGCGCTCTATAATAATTACTAATTCTTTAACTAAGACACTCTAACTATTTAGT
>NW_006913595.1:0-27289 GCF_000464535.1 Endocarpon pusillum Z07020
GTGGTGCAACGAATTCCCAGACCCCCTGTTGGGGGTTACACCTCTCCAATGCGCCCTATATATAATTAGGACTAGCTCCTGGGCAAGAACAATTTTAAAGATCCGCCTTGCTGTTACCAGCCACGAGACAGGCTTCACTGGCTAGCCTTTGTATTCCATGCGAAGCCGACAGAAACTCGTTGAGACATCTTTGACTTAAAGTCCCTCATCTTGCAGGTTCCATTTCTTCCTTTTTTGCTCGCGACACCTGAATACATGTTCTGCTCTCAAGAAGCGGCAGATCTTGGCGAGATAGTCTGCTTGTCCGCGAATATTCATTGGTGAAAATGACCGACCGATCATCGATTCTCTTTGGCGATTCCAGTTCGCTTGCGTCCGACTACAATACCAAGGTGTTCGGCTTAAGCGCCAGGTCAGTACGTGCTTCAGAGCAATAGCAGACTATGGCTTCATTGCTGTACTAGGTCTTGCTCAAAGATTGCACGACCGCTTCTTGCCCATAACATGGCAGGCAGCGCTTGGGCCCAATAGGAAACGGCGGCCAGGCTGGGATCAATGAGGCATTGGTCAATGTTCAAACGAGCTTTGCGTTCAAGCTCTTCAACCGCCCACAGCAGCATCCCTTCAGCGAAATTGCCCAAGAGATGGTGGTGCTCAGTCACCCTATGGTGCGAAAACATGAGCATATAGTTACGCTAGAAGGAATCTGCTGGGATATTCCGGAAGACGATCAAGTGTGGCCGGTCCTGGTGTTTCAAAAGAGTCATAGATGTGCAGTAGTGGCGTAGATCAGCAAGCAGAGAAATCGGGAAAAGATGGTTTCTGGCGTGGCACTTACAAGAGTAACAGATATTCCAGGAATCCAGGACTGGTTGAGGCATTTAAAAGCGGTCGTAACCCACAGCAACGAAACTGATATAATCGCTTGGATCGTTGTAAGTAAACTATCGCTCGATCTGTACGATTTGATCTACAAAGCGACTTTCAAATTTAGTGCAGCACTTACTGGGCTGCCTAACCACAGACACCGCTCAATTGGCCTTGAAAGAAGCCGTTTCGCCTAGACCAAGCTACGCATGATGGGGTCTACTGGCACCACCGGCCCCTCGGGCCAATATCACAGTCATGTGCGTTAGCCACTAGGCCACTTTCGGCAACAAGCATTGAGCTAATCAAAAGCAATCGAACAGGACAACGTCGTCAACCAACATCAAATCGAAAGCTCTCTCTTTGGATCATCATGACTGCGACTTCTCCAGCCCTCGCAAACACAAGCCATGCGTCCCAGTCCTTGCGTCGCTCTCCGCGAAGCTCAAAACGTTATTGCGAACCTCAAGTGATTGCAAACCTCAAACCGAAGAATGTTTCCAAAACTTCCAGTCAGAAACGCAAGGGGATGAATATAAACTGGTCGCAGAATAGGACCAAAAGCAAGCTGAGAACAAGGGTTCTCTTATGACGGAGCAAGATCATGTTCGATTGCTAGAGGAGGAGAACAGAGCCCTGAAAATCGAAAACGAAGCCCTGAAAGAGAAGCTTTTGAAGAAGCACGCTTGCCCAATCTGCAATAGATTATATAACAGATCAGACGGCCTCTATACCCATCTCTGGTATGGAGATATGAGACATAAAGATCTTGCTCAGAAGCGCTATAGAACGAAATGTGAAACATGTGGAAGACAGTTTTAAGAGATGGGGGGACCTTCAAAAACATATGGCGAGACATGAACAAAAAGTGTCAGAATTCCCAGATGATCTAGAGACTGGATCCGAGTATGTGTTTCAGTACTTTAACTTTTGCCGCTGACATTTCGGTATTTAAAGTTGCCTCTGCTTCCTCAAATTCTTCTTCAACAGCTCAAGAGACTGTTTCTAGCGCAACAAGCCCGTGAGTACTATGACTTACTGCGATTATTTAGGCGAGGGCTAATCTTATTAGGACTGTCAATGAAGATTCAGTACGAGACGTGACATGCCCCTTTCACATGTCTACATCTTTCACCTCAGAAGGTACAACAAGTTGCACCACATCGACTCCTTACTTGGAACAGGCTCCGGGCTTTTCGAATAATCCGGCCCGTAGATTGAACTTCTCAACTCCTAGTCCCATACATCCATTCTACAACAATAATCCTGTCGCCCTTCAGGATCCGGGCTTCTCGAATAATCCGGCCCGTGAATTAGACTTCACAACGCCTAGTCATATACATCCACCGGTCTACGACCACGATACCGTCACCATTCAGGCTCCGGGCTTCTCAAATAATCCGGCTCGAGGACTAGACTTCGCAACGTCTGGTCACGGACATCTACCGGTCTATCAAAACGATACCGTCACCATTCAGGCTCCGGGCTTCTCAAATAGTCCAGCCCGTGGACTAGACTTCTCAACATCTAGTTACACACATCCATCACTTTACAACAATACCATCACTGTACAGGCTCCGGGCTTTCCGTCTTCTGATAATCCATGTCCGCCGCTGTATAGTACAGTCGATCTGGAGGCTCCAAGCCTCTGGCCACTCTTTCTTAATATACTTTTCAAATTAACGAATATTAAATATATATAACGAAATTCAAATCGTTTGTGAATTGTCTTTATGTTACTACTTTTTCTAACGATAACAAATTCTTACGATAAGACCCAGCTCTATAAAAGTTCTTAACAAACATCAGAATTATCGAAGACCTCCCTAGACGTAGAGACTATTAAGGAGAGAGGGAGAGACCGTACACGTGCTTTGAGCTCTGTTTTAATATGTTCTAGACAGTCAGAATGAGCAGCCTATAAGGAGGTGGCCGTAGCAACAACAAGAGTAATAGTATAACACCAAGGATATCTATCTCAATATCTGTTTAGGAAGTACAGTAAGCTTGAATTATAAATGACGGTGGATCAAAACTCTCTCTGGAAAAATCTAGAAATACTACATACAAATTACTATTGCGCAGTCATGTCAAGAACCCGTCAAGATTCAAACGCCGAATGGATCTTTGCCGAATGGATCGCCGCGAATGGACCGCTCCCAACACATTCCGTGACAATTTCCCTCAGCGCTACTGCTTCTTCGACTTCATCGTTCTCGCTTTGAATGCTCAACACGTCTGCTAGATTGTTCATGCTCATCAACGTAGCTGGATGGTACTTGCCTAGCGCTGCATTCCTCCGCGCAACCACCTCTCGATGGATTTCCTCGGCTTCATTATGGCTGCCTTGACTGCTTAACACAAGTGCCAGACTGTTCATGCTCGTTAGTGTATCAGGATGATTCCTGCCTAGCACTGCTTTCCTTGACGCTAATGCTTGTCGATAGCTTTCTTCAGATTTGTCTTGATTGCTAAAAACAACTGTCGCCGTATCTGGATGTTGTTTGTTTAACGCTGCTTCCCTTAACACGAACGCTTGTTGGTGAATCCGTTCGGCCTCTTTGAAGCTGCCTTGATTGTTCAACATAATGGCCAGATTGTCCATACTTATCAGCGTATCTGGATGCTGCTTGCTCAACACTGTTTCTCTCAATGTTATGACTTCTCGATACTTTTCTTCGGCTTCATCGTATTTGCTTTGAATATTCAACACATCTGCCAGATTACTCATGCTCATCAGCGTATCTGGATGTTGTTTGCCTAAAACTGTATATCTCCACGCAAAAACCTCTCGATGAATTTCTTCAGCTTTATTATGACTGCCTTGACTGCTTAATACAAGGGCCAGATTATTCATGCTCGACAGCGTATCTGGATGCTGCTTGCCTAGCACTGTTTCTCTCAACCCCAAGGCTTGTTGATAGATCTGTTCAGCTTCTTTGTAGCTGCCTTGACTGCATAATAAGGCTGCCAGGCTATTTATGCTCATCAGCGTATCTGGATGCTGCTTACCCAGCGCAGTTTCTCTTAACCCTAAGGCTTGTAGATGGATCTGTTCAGCTTCTTTGTAGCTGCCTTGATTGCATAATAAGGCTGCCAGGTTGCTCATGCTCGTCAGCGTATCTGGATGCTGCTTGCCCAGCACTCTTTCTCTCAACCCCAAGGCTTGTCGATGGATTCGTTCAGCCTCATTAAAGCTGCCTTGATTATTTAACACTTCTGCAAGATCGTTCATACTGGCCAGTGTATTAGGATGGTCCTTGCCTAATACTGTTTCTCTTATTGCTAACGCTTGTCGATGGATCTGGTCGGCCTCTCTGAAGTTGCCTTGATTGCTTAATGTCTCTGCCTGATTATCCATACTAGCCAGTATATCAGAATAGTCCTTATCTAGCACTGTTTCTGTTAACGCTGACGTTTGTCGATGTATTTCTTTGAGCTCTATGAAGCTGTCTTGACTGTTCAACGCATCTGTCAGATTGTTCGTGTTAGTTAGCGTGTCAGAGTAGTCCTTGTTTAACACTGTTCCTCTCAACGCTAAGGTTTGTCGATGGATCTGTTCGGCATCTTTGAGATTGTCTTGATTGCTTGACGTCTCTGTTAGATTATCCATGTTAATCAGTGTATCAGGATGGTTCTTGTCTAGCGCTGTTTCCCTTAACGCTAATACTTGTTGGTGGATCTGCTCGGCCTCTCTGAAGGCATCTTGACTGTTTAATACCTCTGCCAGGTTGTTCATGCTTGTCAGCGTATCTGGATGTCGCTTGCCCAGCACTGTTTCCCTCAATCCCGATACTTGTCGATGGATCTGTTCAGCTTCTTTGTAGCTGCCTTGATTGCATAATAAGACTGCCAGGTTGCTCATGCTCGTCAGCGTATCTGGATGCTGCTTGCCCAGCGCGGTTTCCCTCAGCAGCAATGTTTGTCGATGGATTCGCTCAGCCTCTCTGAGGTTGCCTTGACTGCTCAACGCCTCTGCTAGATTGTGCATGCTGGTCAGCGTGGAAGGATGCTTCTCGCCTAGCACCCTCTTCTTTCTCTCTAGCACTCGCATGCTCAGCTTTTCAGCCTCTTTCCATCGTCCTTGTTTGTAGTAGATCAAGGCAAGGTTGGTTATGCTGCTCAGCGTGTCTGGATGCTCCTCGCCCAGCACCCTCTTCCTTGTCTCCATTACTCGCACGTTCAGTGTTTCAGCCCCCTTCCATTGTCCCTGATCCCCGCATATTAAGGCAAGAGTGGCCATGCTCCTCAATGTATTTGGGTGCTCTTCGCCCAGCACCATCAGACTTTTCTGTATCATTCGCATTTGCAGCTCTTCAGCCTCCTTCCAGCGCCCTTGATTCCAGTATGTTGAGGCTAGACTAGCCATGCTGTTCAGTGTAGAAGGATGCGAATAGCCCAACATTCTCGAGCTCGCTTCCATCACCTGCACCTCCAATTCTTCAGACTCTTTCCATCGACCCTGATCTTTTATTATCGTTGCTAGCCGGGCTTTCACTTTAGAACATAGCATATGTGACTGGCCAAAGACCAGGCCAATGCTCTGAATATCCCGTTCACAACTAATTTCGGCTCTCTCCAGCAATTCCTTTTCACGGTAGTGTTGAGGGAAGTCGATATACTGAATTGGCCCTCGGCGTTGTAATACTGAAAACACTTGACCGTCATATGAAGATGCTTGGATACCGCCCTTGACCAGTTGGATCTGGCTTTTCAGGTCTATGTGTTCCAGGCAGTGTTCATGCAGGATGAACGTCGCTCGGTTGTCATCTTTGATTGTTCCAAAGCCAATAGTATAAGACAATGCTAATTGCAAAGCTGCTTTCCGTGGTGATACATGCTGAATAGTTGATTTTGTTGACACTATGGCTGTAGATTCAAGACATTCGATAATGAATTCCCTTAGCCGAAAGTCTGCATCATAGAACTCGGAAATCGAAAAAGGAATCTATAGATTATCAGTAATCCTTATACGATCATTTATGTGAGCTCGTAACCTCGAAATCTTCTTGCTTTGGAGCAGAGCTTATTCGAATAGGTTCTGTTTTCGGCAAAATGCTAGAAACTTGTAAACGTGTGCTGAACAAGATGAATAGATCAGCATTTACCTATGAGGAATCAGAAGAGAAAGTACGTGCTCAAGGTCATTGCATCTCGACTTGGGGTCCGAAGCTAAAGTAGATTGGAAAAATGGCAATAAGGTTTCTCTCACGCTGCTGTTTAAGCGCCTGTCTTCATGCACTAGCCAGCAAACGAATTTCATCAGCGTATTGTTGCTATCGCTCTTCCAGTCTAGGAGCACATTCGTTTCTGACAAGCATCGATCGAAGCTAACAGATTGACCACTGTCTAAAACCGTATTGGGAGGTAGCGGCAGACCTCCAGAGGACCCCGCCTCATAGATTAGCCAGAAACATAGCATACCAAATGAGTAAACATCCATTTGCTTAGCTTGCTCGGGTCTAAAGTGACGGTGATGGTGTTCCGGTGCATTCCAAGGCTCCTTTTTTGGTATTGAAATCAGGTCACTGTCGCCCTGAAAGCATGTAGTGAACCCGAAATCCGCCACTTTGGCAATGAACTGAGAACCTTCGTCGAATATAAGCACATTTCGAGGGTTAATGTCTCCGTGGACAATTCCTGCAGCTTGATAAGCTGTTGTTAAGATTATCAGGAAGGACCTTTACTATTGCGATGCATGTCTCTGATGGCAATTCCAACGTGCGCACAGATTGTAAATCTATCCTGAATTGATAGATTTTTGAAATTCTCTGACTTTGCAAATTCGCAAAGATCTCCAAGGTGACTCTTTTCGAAGACCAGGACCGGCCATACCTCATTATGTTGTGGAATATCCCAGCAGATCCCCTCTAACGGAACAATGTGTTCGTGTTGTCGGATTACAGGGTGGCTGAGTACTACCATCTCTTGAATAATCTCTCTGAAGGGATCGGTGTTTGGATGCTTGAAGCGTTTGAATGCAAAACTCGTCTGGACATTGGCTAGAGCCTGATTGATCTCGGCCTGGCCACCCCTTCCTATTCGGCCCAGCGTTGCCTGCCATGTTATAGGCAAGAAGGGCAAGCGTAACCTTTGAGCAAGACCTAAGACAGCAATGAAGCCGTAGTTTGCGTACTGATTTGGAGCATGCGCTGGTGTAGCACTTGGGCTGAATGACTTCGTCTGAGGATCGTCTGCCAAAAAGCTGAATTCGGCGAAAGATAATGATCGATCCATCTAAACCATCTAGTAAGTGTCCGCAAATAAAATGTTTTATTTTGTGGAATCGCCTAGCTGAAGGATTTCATTTAAAAGAACAGAACATGGAGGCTGAAAGGCTTTGAGATTACGGTATTGTTCCCAGCCTTTCTATGACTTTCTATCGGCTTCGCATAAGATGCTGTTGTAGTACGCCAAGGCGCCTGCTGACTCAGCCTGCGTTAGGCCTGCGTATAGCTTGCTTAGCTAGCTCCGTTAGATTTTGCAGTCCTCAACAACACTTGTTCGACAGATGCAAGGCCAGCCAATGAAGTTGACTACTAGTCAAATGGCCGGTCCTACGGCGGACTGTTATTGGGTTAACGACACATCAAAATTTTGATCCCCGCGCCTCCTGCTCATCATTCCATCCCAACTTCACACCACATAGAATTACGTACGAAGATTCAATTGATTGATTTCAGTAACTATTTATAAAAGGCGCTGCATAAGCACTTGAAAAAGGCGCTATATAGGTACTCAACAGGCGCTGCATAGGCACTCAACAGGCGCTGCATAAGCACTCGAAAAAGGCGCTGCACAAGCACTTAATAAGCGCTGCAGAAGCACTCAACAGGCGCTACGCAGGCACTCGAAAAAGGCACCGCAGAGGCACTCAAAAAAGGTACTGCGAAGGCAATCAAAAAAGGCATTACGTAGGCACTCAATAGGCGCTGCAGAAGCACTTAACAGACGCTACAAAAGCACTTAATAGGCACTGCGTAAGCACTTGAAAGAGGCGCTACATAAGTACTTATCTATATTTGAATTTTGAAATAGGGACCTCTAGTTTAATAGTAACTAGGGGTAACTATTCCAAAATTGGAATATCAAATAGGTGAGAGCCTTTTAAGTACCTTCTAGGGGTATCCATTCCAAAATTGGAATGTAAAATAAGCAAGTACTTCTATAGCGCCTGTTGAGTGCTTTTGCAGCGCCTTTTTTGAGTGCTTACTGTCACGGCTGCCATGCTTGTCGGCCGCTAGCGCTAGGGCCGCCGGGTATTGATTGGCACTACGCGTTAGTAAGGGGCATGCTCGCTATATAGGAGCGACCCCGGTGCCATCCTCGTCGGCTCTGCAGTCTTAGGATAGCACTCAACATGGGCTGAAGATCTCGCGCACTCGTCGCCTGCTTCCAACGTGACACGTGACACTTACGCAGCGCCTGTTGAGTATCTGCGCAGCGCCTGTTGAGTGCCTCTGCAGCGCTGTTTTTGAGTGCCTGCGCAGCGCCTGTTGAGCGCCTCCGCAGCGCTGTTTTTGAGTGCCTGCGCAGTGCCTGTTGAGTGCTTCTGCAGCGCCTGTTGAGTGCTTCTGTAGCGCTTGTTGAGTGCTGCGTAGTGCCTGTTGAGTGCTTCTGCAGCGCTTGTTGAGTGCCTGCGCAGCGCCTGTTAAGTGCTTCTGCAGCGCTATCTTCGAGTGCCTGCGTAGCGCCTGCTGAGTGCTTCTGCAGCGCTTGTTGAGTGCCTGCGCAGTGCCTGTTGTGTTTCTGCGTAGCGCTGTTTTCGAGCGCCTGCGCAACGCCTGTTGAGTGCTTCTGCAGCACCTTCTTCTAGTGCCTCTGTAGCGCTGTTTTCGAGTGCTTCTGCAGCGCCGTTTTCGAGTGCCTGCGCAGCGCCTGTTGAGTGCTTCTGCAGCGCTATTTTTGAGTGCTTCTGCAGCGCCTTTTTCGAGTGCCTCCGCAGCGCCTGTTGAGTGCCTCTGCAGCGCGTTTTTCAAGTGCCTCTGCAGCGCTTTTTTCGAGTCGAAAGTAAACACCATAGTTACTTCCGACGTCTCTGAATGTCGAAACCGACTCTGATGAAAGCGAACACCTGTCCACCTCAGCAGACGAAGCGGTGAGAGAGGAGGAGCGGGACAGAGAGAGAGAAGAGGACGAGGAAGAAGTAAAAGAGGAGGAGGAAATTGCTGTCGGAGTGCTGTCTGATTTACCTCCCCCCTGAAGATGCGGATTCAGTGCTCTCATACTCCACCTCGGCATTCCACCCAGCGATACCCGTTGCCGTAGTCATCTATGAGCCAATACGTCCGCATGACGCATTTGGGCGAACCATGGTCTCAAACTTGACCGCAAGAGGCATTTATCTGCAAACGCTCCATGCACATGATTCACTGATGTTGGCAAACTCGACGCTCCAGAATGACAAGACGGTAATAAAGAGGAGACGTGAAAGGGATTTGACATCGTCTGGGAACTCGACATTGCTATAACACTGCTGTACTTCCTCACTGCTAAGCCAATTAAACGACTTCTTGCCAGAGCCGATTTCGTAGAGCAGAGTCGCGAAAGCGATATCTTCTTCTGCAGGTTTGTTTGCAACTTCGTAACGATGATACCGACAGGAATGACCAGAAGGCATTCCATGGCTTCGAGAACGGTGAAGACAATCCAACGGGGCTCCTAAGGAAGGATTCAGTGATATTAGGGCTAAGACGGAGGACCGGAGGACGACGCACATTCCCAGGACACTTATTGTCATCTTTTCGTTCAAGTATTCGAGTTGGCAAGCATTGGACGGAGATTAGAAGGGATCCGACAATTATTTGAGCACGTCGTAAACTTCAATGTCGGCTCATCCATAAACCCACCGGCAGGTATATTCTTTTCTCCAATACTCAATTGAATTGTTATCTACGGGAAATTCCGTGCTTGAGCGACCTTCGATAGTAGAGTTTATATAAGACTTACTCTGTCGCTGTTCCTGAGGATTTTCCTTCTCGTCTCGAGGTACGACTTCTTCGGTCTGAGCTCGTTTCCGCTTTAGGTCAGGTTTTGGAGTTTTCAATAAGGTCGACGAATCTTGTGGATGCTTTGGCTGGAGTTAACGTGAGTAGCGAGGTAAGAACAGGAACGTAAAAACATACCTCTATACCGGTGGTCTCACTCGAAGGGGATGCCAGGTCGCTTGAAGCGGAACTGTCGTCCTGTTCAACAGAATTCTGACGACTAGAGACGGAAGCCAACACGCGCCTCAACCATTCACTTACAGCGGAATTCTTCCATGATCAGCGAATCAGATAATATGTCATGGCAGTGGAGGAGATTTGCGTACCCGGTTTTCCTCTGGATAGAGGTCTTCGATAGTATACCGACCCTTGCATTGAACGGGCTTTGGGAAAGGCGTTGCCGCCCGCTCGCCCGTCGATTTCGAGGGAGCCGTTTCCGGATTTCCATCAGTGACAATGCCGCCTGTCTCAGTCGAGAGCGAGTGTTTCCTTGTCTTGAGGACAGGCTGTTCTTGTTGATGTCGTTCGGCCTCCGCTTTGAGCCAACTACTTGTGCGAGGCCGTTGGGAAGACGACTCCAAGCTTATAGATTGCTGTTTTGATCCATCAGTATCCGCCACGAAGTGGGTCTGCAAGGCAATCCTACCTCAGACTGACTCGGAAGAGGGGGCATCTTGCTTCTTCGGGTCTTTGCCTGCGCGTGGGCGCCCTCTTGGCATAGGAAGCGATTTAAATGGAATAAGTAAGCTAGCGAAACTCGGCTCGAAGCCTTTATATTTCCATTCAATGATTCAGACCTGGGGTACCCTCCAACGTAATAAAAAGTAACCTCTCTTTGGGTTCAAAAGTAGACATGCGCGTCGGGAATGTTGGCCAACCTTGGGATGTGACGAGCGGCTGAGTGACACCTATTTAGTAGGTCCGCTAACTGTGTCATGTCAACGCGACCTTCGGCCTGGGGCCTCAAATCTACGTATTAATCTCCTAATTCCATGCCGACAGGGCATTCGAGAAGTATCGTCGAGAACAACACCCCAAGATTTGGATCTCACCCCTGAAAGTGGCGCTAGGGGTCTTTTGACGGGTTTCATCCTACCGTTTCTCCCATTTTCGTCCAACGGGACACTATAGCCATGTCTGACGAATAGGGGCTTGTCCGATATTTGCATGGCTGCCATAATGGTCCAGGCATCAAACCATTCTCCCTGACGAAGCCGGCGGAATATACCGCAGGACCACGTCGCCGGTAGGTACTTACTGCGTCCAAGGGAAAAGTTGCATAAAGTTCCTGGACCTCCTCTTCCTACACAAGCTTTTCTTCCTTCAGCGAATCATAAAAGCAGTGGAGAACCGGGGGTCCTTCAGCGTTCCAGCTGTCGGCCTAGGATTTGGAGCAGTCGCATCCGTTTCAAATCAGCTTGAACGTCTTGAATCATGACAGCGAGCTGTTCTACGCTTTTTTTGGTGTACTCCCTGTGCGAGAATATACGTCACTCAGTTGAAAAGTACCCTAAGATCTTGAGACTCACCAGATCTTTGAGCTGAACACGATGCCCACCGGCTCAACGACGCGCCGGCTCAAACGACGCGCCGGCTCAAACAACACGCCGGTTCAAACAACGCGCTCATGAACAGATTGCACAATCAATCTTCTTTCCTCCTTCTCTCTCTTCTTGAACGCTCAAAGCACTTATGCTGCACAGTAATTGCAGTCCCGAAGCAAAGCGTAGAGAGACGAGGAGGAAATACGCCCTCAAGTTCCCCAAGAGGGTACAAAGTACTCAGCGAAACAACTATGAGCGCACAAGAGAACATAGAAATGACTTGCGCCGACAACGAAGAGAGAACGCACGTCGCAAGAAGGATGCTGCCTCCCTGGATGATGGATGGGTACCCACATCGGGTGCAGATAACCGAAGGACGCGACCCGCAAACACTTCAGACTCAAATTGCCAAAGTCACTCCTATACCAGAGTAAACCACCTTTCAAATCCACAACTACAGCCACCTGTGTTTCTTTTCGTCCCATTGGACAAAATACGTGAAATCTGGGGGCACAAAAGTCTAGTTATTCCGGCCACGGGAGACCATGCCAATAAGTACTTACCATGTTTTGACATCAGTTACATAGAAGATCTCGCGAAGCGCTTTGGAGATGGATTTGCCGCTCCACGGGCGAAGCCCGTGCTGCACCAGGGTGTGTTTCTGATGGAGGTGATGAAAATTTTCTACAGCCGAGAGGTCCTTTACATGAATGTGGACCAGCTTACCGCCACTTTTCGTCAACACGGTGCTCGGCACGTTCTGCTCGGCTCGCGTCCACTCGTGGTATTTCTATACCAGACAACATACGGTTTCAATTGGACGTGGCTTGATCAGCTGTTCAACGAGCTGATAGTCCTGCTCCATGATAGACCTCTTCGGACTTATCCGCATCGGACCGAACTTGTCTGGGAGGCCCGAATCCCAAGGCGGACACGGTGTGGGTGAGTCCGTTGCTGTTGGCGCGGGATACGCTCTATCGAGCCTGGGTGAGGCTCTTTATAGCGATTTTTGTGCTGAGTCCTCCAAATGGTTCCGGTCTGTAATCAATGGTTCTGTTCCATTCAAGGCGTCAGGGGCTGAGCTTAACGTGGTTGAAGCCCTTCCCCCGGTGGAAGAGTCAGAATCCAAGCGATTTCCATTCAAATTTACCCACCACCATGGTCCTCCATTATAATTTTTAGGCGCATTGATCTAGAGGAGATAACGGTTGAGGGGTGTTGGTTGTTACAGCGTTGTATTATGGGCCCATGGCTAAAGAGTACTCCCTACTTTTTGATCCGTTCATGGAGGAATGGTTTGTTTTACTATAGACCTCCTTATTGTGCCTGGAGGTCTACCAAAGTCTTCACAACACAAGTTTCGCCGAAGGCAATCCAGAAGCCTATGGATTTTCTCTATCGCGGGTAGGTATTCGGGGCAAGGGTGCAGGGAAGGGCTAAATATCAGAGCCATTTCAACACCACGTTTTCTATACTCATTCCCGATTAGGAAGTAGTAGCATACTCATTTTACGTGTCTTCTACTATGGCATTCTATCTCTGACCAATAAGAACGAATAGTCGAATTACTAGCAATTTTGGTGGGGTAAATCCCGCCCCAAGAAACAAACGCCGAATGTACCGTTCTGAATGTACCGCCCCGGAGACATTCCGACCGATCATGGGCGCATCGGGCAAAGTGGCAGTGCTAACGGCTAGGCATGGAAGGCTTTCCCAATGTTGAAGCAGCCTTAATCTCAGGAGTGCTTCAATCCTCTCGTTCCAATTTAATGTCCAACCCGACAAGTCCCAAAGATTGCTGAAACGGGCATGCTTACCTATACCTACAACAATTCCCGACGTGCTTTGTAAGGAGGATGGATCCTCTCTCGGTCGTGGCCGCTATTGCAGGCATTCTTGGGAGACTAGATCCTCAAACACAGGAGCAACTGAGAGATAAACTACTGAAGATGGGGCATCGCACGTATTTATGGCTCTATTTGGCCATCGAAGGCATCCATGAGACTTACCGGAACAGCCCCCGACCTCAAGAAGCGTCAATTGAGTCACTCCCCTCAACTGTGGAAGACGCATACGTGAAAATTCTAAGTCGAACTGAGAATTGCGCAAACTGACCAGAAATATAACCCATGGCAAGCTGAACTTACGTTCCAAGATGCGCAGTACTGTACAAATATTTTATCTGCAGGCTACGAATGCACCAGCGCCAGCGCCAGCACCAGCAATGGCGCATTGATTATTGGCTGTTTCCAGTCGCTGTTCCTTCTGTCCAAAAGTTCTCTTAAAGACCAGAAAAGAGACTTATTAAAGAGGCTCCCGGTCCGATGTAGCCAGTGTCAAAGCGAATGACTGTGCCGTTTGCCACTAACGCTCAACACCACAAAGCGGGCCACCCCACAAAGCGGGCCAATTTCGGGTCACCCACAACAACAAATTCTACTGCATTAGAGCTGCTATACTCATACGAATAGGACTAATTTCGATGGAATAGCTTCTATAGACCTATTCTAATGTAACAGTACGTAGAATTCGCTTTTCTCCGCCCTCCTTGCGTACGAAATGGACCTTTTTGGGCGTTAGAGCAGCCCTGACCTGTTCAAGATTCCACGACCGCTGTGCTGCCTCTTTTTGTATCCTTTTTGAGCGTTTCGTAAGCTCTTGCTTCAAAGCTAATTGGCGTAGCTCTCTGAGCTGCGTTCGAAGCAATTGAGCGCCAGTATGCTCTTGAATAGCACTACGGCCAAGCTTTCGTACAGCGCGTCTTGTTCGAGGTGTTGTTTTGGCCTCAATTTGACGAATTAGCGCGCGTAAATCGTCACTCTGCTTTGGAGTGCTATAGAGGCCATCTGACACAGCTGAGGGTTAGTACTCAGGCGTAGTACGTCCAAAATTTCGAATTTTAGGGTTATTAAGTAGTTTTTGCTTATTTAGAGGCCAAATTCCGGTATGATGCCATCCAGCACGAATATTTCGCTTAGTAAATGCAGTTTGGCGTGCTTCAATATAGAGCTTAGTAAATATTCTGCGGTTAAATATTGCAAGGCCTGTTGGTGTAAATCTTTGTACTAATTGACTATATGTAGCTTTGAGAGGCGAAAACGGTCCTAAATCGAGTGGCTGAAGCTTATAAGAGGCGTGAGCTGGTAGATAGAGTGGATGGATATCATTTTGAAGGCAGAGATACTAAAATAGGCCTGTAGAATGACTGTTATAGCCATCAAGAATCAGGATAGAATGCTTTCCTATAGGCCTCTGTGGAATGAATATCCGCCTTAGCCAATCAATACCAAGCTCATTATCAGTCCATCCCTTAGGAGAGAAGGCCCAAATAATGTCAGGTAGCTCATTAATAGCAGGGAACATATGTAGCTCTGGTGTCTTGCCACAAAAGATAAGATAGGGCTTTAGAGCGCGGTGGTATGAGATACACTCAATAATTGTGACCCATTGCGTATTATCTGCCTGCGGCCCCCCACCCGCCCCCCCTCTGCCGCCCCCCCCCACAAAATTGCTTGTTGTTTGACCCATTTGAAAGCCTGTTTCATCCATATTCCAGATATCCTCTATTTCGACATTATACTGACTCCGGAGCTGTTCGAATTCAGAGAAGAAGCGCTCTATAACTGTAGGATCAAGCGCAGAAAGGCGCTTGATATCCATAGCTCGAGATCTGCTTGTTCTAAGCTCTGAATGGCGAGAAATGAAGCGAGATACATAGTTCTTGCCCAGGGGTCGCGAATCGCCTCGATTCCGCAGGATTTCGTACACAAAAGAGCGAATTCTCGGGTAATCTGGGCATAGATTCTGCCGCTGTAGATCTCGAATCCACTGAATTAGAGTTCTTTCTTCTTCTAAAGATAGGCGTTGAGTCCTGCGATTGGCCTGCGTACGCGGGTTGCGGCCTCTGCGTCGGTAGGCCACCGTCGTTTTTGGAACCCTGTATTTGGCAGCTACCTTGCGAATTGACTTCTCAGAACCTATGTCTAGGTCATTTAAGGCCTGCTGAATCAATTGCTCTTGGTT
This sequence comes from Endocarpon pusillum Z07020, assembly GCF_000464535.1. Taxonomy (NCBI): domain Eukaryota; kingdom Fungi; phylum Ascomycota; class Eurotiomycetes; order Verrucariales; family Verrucariaceae; genus Endocarpon; species Endocarpon pusillum. The sequence continues at coordinate 15,422 of NW_006913595.1, forward strand.
TGAGGCCATTTGGACGTAAATTGGTGGAGTAATAAGCGTTCAAAATTTGAGTGTGGTTTTTTGTGGGTGACCTGAAACTGGCCCGCTTTGTGGGGTGTCCCGCTTTGTGGTGTTGGGCGTTAAGTGATGTAGCATTTGCTGACCGCTCAATTCATACTGACCACTGGGCAGCTCCATTGTATAGTTCAGAATATCCGTGATTCAAATATCACAGATGGATTTAGTAGCACTAAGTATCTGGAACATACTAGAAATACCTGATGGCAACATTCCAGTGATATATATACATCAGCTCCCCCAGACCCCTTTTCCGTCAAAGTTATTATATTACATATATGAAATGTAACAGCAGCGAAGCATTATTCTTGCATGCCCTTCCTAAGCAGCTTCACCACCGCCTCGTGCCTGTTCCTTGCAGCCCACCATAGCGCCGTCTGACCATACCTGTCTGTGGAGTTGAGGTCGATCCCGTCCTTCTCAAGCAGCAGCTTCACCACTGCCTCGTGCCTGTTCCTTGCAGCCCACCATAGCGCCGTCCGACGATCACTATCTGTGGAGTTGATGTCGACCCCATCCTTCTCAAGCAGCAGCTTCACCACCGCCTCATGCCCGTTCCCTGCAGCCCACGACAGCGCCGTCCGACCATCACTATCTGTGGAGTTGAGTCGACCCCGTCCTTCTCAAGCAGCAGCTTTACCACCGTCTTATGCCCGTTCCTTGCAGCCCACGATAGTGCCGTCTGACCATCACTAGCTGTGGAGTTGAGGTCAACCCCGTCCTTCTCAAGCAGCAGCTTCACCACCGCCTCGTGCCCGTCCCCTGCAGCCCACCACAGCGCCGTCCGACCGTACCTGTCTGTAGGGTTGAGGTCGACCCCGTCCTTCTCAAGCAGCAGCTTCACCACCGCCTCGTGCCCGTCCCCTGCAGCCCACCACAGCGCCGTCCGACCGTACCTGTCTGTAGGGTTGAGGTCGACCCCGTCCTTCTCAAGCAGCAGCTTCACCACCGCCTCGTGTCCGTTCCCTGCAGCCCACCATAGCGCCGTTCGACCGTAGCTATCCTTCAAATCCAGACTCTGCCCGCGTCTAATGAGAGTATTTGCTGCTTCATGTACTCCAAAGTATGCCGCCAAGTGCAGTCCTGTCATTTGCCTTGGAACACCTTGGCTGTAGTTTGGAAACCAGCTCTTGATGGCTAATAGTGCTTGGCTTGCAGCCTCGGTCTTAGGTTTGTTCTCAAGAAAGCTTGTGACTTGCTGGCATAAGGTCGAAGCCTTGCGAGCATGATGTCCCCAGTTGTGCGCAACGTAGTCGTACAGCTGATATAACCGGAGCCGCTCCTCAAACTCGGCATCGCTTTGACAAAATCCGCTTTCAAAGGCATGAAATGAGAGGTAGGTAGCGCAGACTTTCGTGATATCAGTCTCTGCATCTGGAAACCAACGTTCTCGCGTCGACTTGAAGTATTCTTGCGTCGTGTAATGGACTAAGCGGATGATTCCACTTTCTTCGTCAACTGTAACCAACCCAGCACACACAGATACCACGTCTTCAATCCGTGGTAGGTTCTCTTCGTCAAGTTTGTCCCCCCCCAACCTCCACTGCAAGCGCGTGCTGAAGTTCCGACGTAATAAGAGGCCTCTTTGCGCAGGTGATCCAAGACAGAGCCTGCTTGGCAAGGTCCTTTAAGCCTAGCTTCTGTCCACCCACCCTCTCCATGGTTTGCTTGTACGCCTGGTCTAGGATTCGAACCTTCTCTTCCTCTCCTAATCCTTGGCTTTTAGTCTGGAAGTCTTTCAATGCATTTCTGATAGCCTTCGGTGTGGTCTTGTCGTCAAGTGAACCAAGATAAATCTGCGCCAAAAGAAACCTGTAGGATAGTCAGCATATATTCGTCTCTTATATTAACTGGTAACCCACATTCCATCTACTGCTTCTGAGATTCCTGTCTTAATCTCTTCTTGCAACTGGTGATTCTGCTGGACGAAAGGTAGTAGTTGTTGCATATGGCCTCCTAAGTATCTCTTTACGTCGTCTTTAGTTGCACGAATCTCTAGCCACGTGCTACTTTTGAACACTTCAGTGATATCTAGGATAAATCTTGACGTTGCAAAGAGATTCGCTCCGGTTTTGGCTTGGAGGGTAAAAATTTCTGATAGGAATTTCGCTCGGCAGCCGTCAGATGCTTGACATTCATCGAGCGCATCGACGATGATGAAGACTCTCGAATACATGGCGGCTACAAATTGGAGAGCTCTCAAGAGCTCGTTAGTTGATGGTCTCGTCGTTGTTTTTCTGTGCTGGTCATAGAGAGCTTTCACACTCTCTAGTAAGGATGGCTGTTCTTGACTAAGCTGTTTCAGCAGACTTGATAGCAAATTGTCGACATTTTGATTGTCGGCCTTTGGCTTGTAATTGAAATAGATGTACGCAATCCCAACGTTCGCATCGTTCTTGAATCTTGTGGTAAGGTGGTCGATGACAATAGCTGTGAGAATTGTCTTCCCTACTCCTGGAATACCTGGACAGAACAACGTCTGCTTGTCTGTGTTTTGCCAAGTCTGGTATTTAGCATCGTCTAAAAGCCATTGGCCAGTTCCTGGCTCTCGCCTCTTGAGGAAGTCACTATGTTGAGGACCGTATTCCACTGTTGTAAGCCAATCTAGAATACCCTGACGGTCTTGGTCATCTTGCCGAACTTTCACAGAATGGATATCTTTCTCTGCTGTTTCAGAGATATGGCTATGCATAATTAACTAACCATCAATCTATTTAAATATTAGATACTAATACGCACCGCTTTATCTCATCAATCGGCATATGAAAGAAAAGCTGTCTGGCATATGCAGCCGCCGTTGCGGCCGCATATCCGTGCCATTGGTCGTTCTTGTGCGAATCGCAGTAGTCCGAGATTCCGCGGATCACCATGCAAGGGAAGTCGGCCAGAGCACCGGCCGCCTCCATCTCAAAACACAGCAATCCGTACTCCTTCGCCAGTTGATCCCTTAATACAGCATCCTTAACCACCAGTTCCCCAGATGCGATCGTGCCTCTGTGGACCACGATATACGGTTCGTCATCCTCGTCATCAGTCGGTCGCTGGACCCGTTGCGAAGGGTCGCATCCACATTCGTCGAAAGGCACTCCAGGTTTCAGGTGAACGTAATCCGGTTTATATAAATGATCTTGCGCCGCGCCCGGATATTTGTACTTTCGAAGTCCTCGAATGCTTACGTCAATCGTCTTAATATTGTCTTCAATGGGGTCTTTACGTGACCTAGCACGCTTCGCTGCGAGATCCTGCGCAGCGTTAAGGAGTACTGCTGGCGGTGGTGCGAGAGCACCTGTCCGCTCGAACTGGCCAGCCTTGGCTTTCCCATGATCGTATTGTACTGCGCCAGAATGTTCACCTGCTGGTTTGCTGACCACCACGTCCCCAAGCCGGATTATTCCGATGTCAGTCTTCACAGGCACACCGCCTCCAATGCCAACCAACAGGCCAAACCTGAGATTGGGGAATGTCATCCTCATCTGTGTGACGACCGTGGCCGCGGGGTTGTTGCCTGGTTGATGGAGTCCAGCGATAACAACATTATGCCCAGCGATGCTCCCAAGATTGTATACGTTGTGATCAGATGGAAACTGTGGCAGGCGCTCATGTTCCTCGTCCAGCATCTCCAACGCAGCGATCTGCTCCACTTCTAATGGGCAGATCCATCCCACTGTGTACTCATCGTGAGCCAATTTCTTCGACATCGTAGAAAGGGTCAGTCCTGATATGGTCGATCGGGCATACTCTGTATTCGTTCAAAGTACAATGCCGAGAGGAGATGCAGAAGGGCTATTTGAACCGATTCCTGGCGATTTCCAAATTAATTTCAAAGATCCATAATCATATATTGTCACCAGGTCAGCGCCATCCAAGCATGAGGCACCAGACGACCAATGGACCACGAGGAGATCTGTCGAGGAATCGGCAGCGAAGCTGAGATACCAGTGTCGTCTGCTAGTCAGCGCCGCATGCAGGATATCCCTTGTGACCCCGATTAACCCCTGTCAGCAGTATGTGAAATTTAGTAGTAGTTGGTAGTCGAAAGCTGGATAGCTTTCGACTTTGTGCCTTTTGGCCCGCGGATGGCGCAGCGGTAAAACCAACAACCGCAGCTCTGTTCACTATTGTGGTGGGATAGCCCACGCACGCACGTGCACACTCTCGCTTAGTCCTAGATAGCTTATGTCGAGCTTTGTACCCAAATTGGTGCTCACTCTGTTGCGTAACCTTGAGAGAATCTAGGATTTTCTCAGGGGTATCTATCTACTCTGCAGGTCACGTGGAAGCTCTGATGCCGTGTGTAGTGCATTACCATAGGATCCACCTTGAGCATTCACCTCTGCGCCCTTGGCAAGCAACATCTCCACCACCTTCTCATGACCTCGCTCTGATGCCGCGTATAGTGCCTTGCCAAAGTATCTACCTTGAGCATTCACCTCTGCGCCCTTGGCAAGCAACATCTCCACCACCTTCTCATGACCTCGCTCTGATGCCGCGTATAGTGCCTTGCCAAAGTATCTACCTTGAGCATTCACCTCTGCCCCCTAAGCCAGTAACATCTCCACCACCTTCTCGTGACCTCGCGATGATGCTGCCTGTAGTGCATTGCCGAAGCGTTCAAGGATTTCTCGGCAAACGCTGCTTGCAAAGAGCACTCAGCTCAGAGAAGGGTGGTAAGAGGGGCCGCGAATCAGCCATAAAGAATGCCGATATTAAAATAATGTGCTTCAGTTACGTGTGCTGCTGACAATAAGGTCAATGAAGAGGGATGGAGAGAAATACCTGAAGGTTGGTTAGTCCTCTTAGCTGAGGCTTGAAAAGCGACGTGTCGCCTCCCAAGACGGGCCTCCGGGCTCAGCTCCAGCCTGCCTCGGCCAGCCTTGTGACGGCGAGGAGATATACACCTGCTATTTCGCTTCTCCTCTGCGACTTCAAGGAAATTAACGATTGGGCCTGGACTCCCGCAGCAAATGCATCTTTTGGTTACAGGGCATGGCGGGTAACGGCAAGTCTACGATCAATCAGCAGACACGACTGGAAGTCTTCACCGCTGGCCTTAGTTTTTCACGGACTGGATCGACAATCAATGGGTAATTGGTGAATATGCGTCCATCACTCAAGCGAACGAAATGGCACGGATTGCAGACCACACTCCGGTGCGGCTGGCCCAGACCGACTACGAATGGCAGTTCTCCAGGATGGGCGTTGGGTGGTAGTGAAATGTGGGCAGAATTTGGGTAGGATCTACGCGAAACTCGGTTCCAACTTACCATACTTCATGCTCTAATACTAGCGAATGAATGCAAAGCCACCTTTCAGAATTTCCACGTAGCCTGAACATTTCTGTGGTACCCAATCCCCATCCAAAAAATTCAACCAGTGTCTGTACCTTTGTAACTCCCTGACCGGTTTACCTCCGGGTGCCGGTACTCTTCATTGTAATCATATCAAGGCATGTCCCTTCGTAGACCACTAGTGATTGACTACCCCTGCTGTTGCCCGACCCCTTGGCTCAGCGGCAGAGCGGTCATGGTCAGAACGAATCACACAGATTCCTAACAATTATAGTTAAGGAGAAGCTGATGATACAAGATCTTATATTGATATTACTGATGTTTTCAAATAAGAGAGGTACTGGTTAAGAGATTAATGAAGAGATAAGATATTGAGGACAGGGTATTAATCGGAGCGTTGTTATACAAATTGTCAGCCACTACTACGTCCAGTAGAGCGGACTATATATATATATATATTTTCGTCGACAGCCAGGCTAACAGTTGGATCAACGGGTGGAGAAAGCGTCGAATAAGAGAGCACAAAGATCGGAGGGGAAGATCACTTGGAGGCGGGAAGCACGGTCAACCTAAATGTTGTCTTCGCAGTTTATGCAGAGTGTTATCTATCCCTGGTTGCAGCGTATTTCTTCAAGAGAAATACTCGTGAAGGGCTATGGCGTAGGAGCTGCACAGCTGAGTGTGTGGGGGCCCAAGGGTGGAGAGTGAGAAGAAGTCCGCTGCGTACCACCTTGTGATCTCATTGACAAAGAATCTTTCATCGTTTGATATGGCGACGTCGAGCCGTACACCAACTTCCAAAGACTCGAAATTTTCTTCCCAGTCGTGCCGATCTCGTAGAGAGGACATGATGTACAGTACTAGGTCAAAAGTCTCCGTGCACACGAATTTTACCACCCCCCCTAACTGTTCTCTACTTTATACATTTTACTACTACACACTGAACTCTGATCGGAATTTTATGAAAAATAGCTCAAAATGACCGTTAATGTCTAGCGATTATAATCGTACTAATTTCCTAATTAGGTCTCTTGATTTAGTATCTGGTGTGCCATCCTTTTGCCCGCAGTACGGCATTCACCCGGTTATCCATTGACTTGATTAGGGAGTCGATTTTATCCTGCGGAATAGCCTCCCATGCTTCTACGATTACTCGAGCCAATTCATCGTACGCTGCTTGCGAATCCCCTAGATCCTTAAGATGTGGATACTGCTGATTAATCCACTGCTTCATCCAAGCCCAGACGTGTTCAATTGGGTTCAAATCTGGGGAATAAGGTGCCCAATTAAGTACTGGTATACCTCGATCTTCGAACCATTGCGTAACTTTTTTGGCTGTATGAATTGGGGCATTATCTTGCATAAACGTCATACCAGGTTGCTAGCATCTCTCGATAGTTTGGTCAAGTACATCAATATAGGAATTGGCTAAGTATCCATTGTGTTACGCTTGCTTATCACGAGTCATAATAACCAAATCAGAACGTCCTCTAATCCAAATAGCACCTCATACCATGATACTTATATCATGGCCCTTTTTGTATACAATTTAATACCTATTGATATTAAAGATTAATCACTTCTAGTATTAATTCTAGTCTTTTTTTGCATTGCTATTTGCGGAGATGATAAGGAAGTAGAATTCGCTTGATAGTACTGTCGGAGAGTTGAATCTGTAGATCTTGACGCATTTGTGCATAAGTTGATTTGGGATAGGAACGAGCATATCGTACAATGGCTCTTTTATCTCTTTCGGACGTTATAGAGGGTCTGCCCGCACGCGAGATCGATTTGTGGAGGTTGCGTTGTTCAGATAGTTCGTAGGTATATTGGACGGTTGAGGGCGCGAAATTGAGTATGCGACCAATTTCAGCGAATCTCACTCCACATTTGGCTGCGCCTACTATCTCTGCGCGCTCAATAGGCGTTAACTCATGATGAAGAGGCCTATTACCACTGATTTCGCGTAGTGGCCTTCGTGGGGGCATAATTCGTTGATAGAATGGGTGGGTTGTGGGTGCAAAACGCGAAAAAACGCGAAAAACGCGAAATCAACGGAGACTTTTGACCGGGTACTGTACAATGCGAACTCGTGGAGGTCCTGGTAGGACAATTTTGACTTTATCCAATAGAGATCTGTGGCCGTCGCGTTTAAAGCAATAATGTCATCATCTTTGTTCCAGTTTGTCCTGATGGTGTGAATAACCCTGGCCCTCCGACCGCGGAGCGCATGGCCGCACCTTTCACACACTAGGAACACGCGAAATTCGCCGATAGAATCGAAGGAATCCACGAACTCTTGATGAAAATACACAACCGTGCCGATGGCTTGCTGCTTGGTAGCTGGCAACCCTCCCAGGGCTTGACAACGGAGCTGTTTGGTGCGGCAATTGATAATCCTTACGTTCCGACTGCCACAGCTATTACTGCGCTTTTGCGTGGTTCTCGAATGCCCAACGAGAACACAAGGCCCGCACCCCGAGCACGTCCTTGGTCGATATTGAAATCTCTCTTATTTTGCAAGCTGGGCAATGTCGTCCAAAACCTGAATATCTCCGAGTCTTCGGGCCTCCCAGACAAATCCGGTCCGATGCGGATAAGTCCGAAGAGGTCTATCATGGAGCAGGACTATCAGCTCGTTAAACAGCTGATCAAGCCACGTCCAATTGAAACCGTATGTTGTCTATACCTGTCCTTTTTGGCCCAGGTGGGTAAGGTGTACGGAGCACCCCCTGTGAGTACTCTTTTATGCGCTAAGAAGCTTATGACGGGAGGCTGACTGTCGCAAGCGTGTATACAATGCAATAATACTCGTTGGCTACGCCGTCATTATCGGCTTGACATGGCCTTTTTCGCTCGTGTAAGTTCCACCGTCGGTTCTGCATATATGTCCGACTGAAAACAATCATTGACTCTCTGGATAGCACAGGAACACTTTCTTTAACGAATGGTGGCCCTGCCGGGGCGATCTGGATGTACTTGATTGTCTGCTTCGGCATGTTCAGTGTTGTGCTCTCCATGGCAGAGATGGCCTCTATGTATGTGCTCCAAGTGAATCATGTCTAAACAAGCACTGATCCAGTCTCAGTGAACCCACGACCGGTGGTCAATACCATTGGGTGTCAGTTTTTGCGCCTCAAACACATAAGAAACTTGCCAGTTATCTTATTGGTGAGTAGATCTTCTGCCGAAATTTCTCAGATCATTGTATATTGACTTTACATCCTTTAGGTTGGATGCAGGGCATTGGATGGGCGGCTTTCGGGGCTGGAGCTAGCTCTATCGCTGCTTCAGCAATTCTAGGCTTGGCTGTTGTAGCCTCGGACTCATACATTCCAGAGACATGGCACGTCACTCTAATTACCATTCTCATCTGTACCTGCGCTATTATCTTCAACATTTTTCTGGCTAAACGACTGCCTGGTATCGAAGCTGCAGTGTTCATACTCTACATCTTGGCCTTTGTCGCAGATTTCATCATCTTGTTAGCAATGGGCCCACGATCCGGCGCAAAGTGGATATTCGCACATTTTGAAGACAATGCGGCTTGGGGTAGTATAGGCACTGCGTGCTTTGTGGGAATCAGTGGACCCGTCATCACGCTGATAGGGTCTGACTCGGCAGTTCATCTTGCCGAGGAATTGAAGGGTGCATCGCGAAAGCTACCAAAGGCTATGCTAACAACCGCTATCATTAATTATCTTCTAGGTTTCTAAATGCTGATTGCGTTCATGACTGTTGTAGGGGATGATGTTAAGTCTATCCTTGCCACCAGCACTGGTCAGCCGTACATTCAGGTCGTCTGGAACGCTACGCAGTCTCGGACCGCAACAACAGTCCTGGTCGCCTTTATCATTCTCTTTTTCATATTTTCCGGCATTAATCAGAACGTTACGTCATCACGCCAGATTTGGGCGTTCGCTCGTGATGGAGAATTGCCTTTCTCTGGCTGGCTAAGCTACGTAAAGTCCCTCCACCTCCCAAATTTGATAACGCCGAGACTGATGTAGAAAAAGGTATCACCGACTAGGAATATTCCGATACGCGCTGTCCTCCTGTCGTGGTTCATCGCCTGTCTGCTTGCGCTTATCCCTCTTGGATCGACTGCCGCTTTCATCAATATTCAAACCATTGGTAATTCCGGACTGCTGGTCTCGTACTTGATCTGCATTGGCTACCGGCTTAACCACCGCATTAGAATTAGTCTGTACGGTAATCTTGACAAGCCACCCTCGTTTTGTCTTGGCGAAAGTTGTGGGAATATCATAAACACCGTCGCGATTGTTTTCCTCACATGCTGCTTGATCTCGGGCATGTTCCCCGTTGCGCCGAATCCAACGGTTGAATCGATGAATTGGAGTTCTCTGGCGCTGGGGGCTACGCTGTTCATTGCTTTGATCTCCTACATATGGCTGAGGAAGACTTACCTTGGGGCTGGTGTTGGTAGACCCATTGAGCTTGTTGACAATGGAGTGAAGAAGGTAAAGACCCTTGATCGACGATCCTAGGCCTCTTGCTTAGGTATTTCACTCGAGGTTGCATGGGGTCGCCTGTTATTAATGTTTTTGCGGCCAAAGCCAAATCATTGGTCACTGCGCTGCATCTAGGTGCTCACGTCTGGCTGACGTCGGCTGCTACAACCTTCTTTGAACCCATCAGTTTTGGAGATCGCACGTTTACTAACGGTGGGTCTGACGTAGACGATCTAGTAGACACGGTAGAAGCAGAGCTACTCTATTTTCTATCATTATAGTATATTGCCTAACTAAATATTCAAAGTATCTACGTTAATTACGCTATCGAGTTGCTTCTTAGCAAGACCTTCCATTTGACCCTTTAAGACCCACCCGGTAGCGGCTTGATAATGTCTGCTAATTAGATGTAGCGTAGTAACAAATGTTTTCGCGGCCAAAGCCAAAACATTAGTCACTGCGCTACATCTAATTAGCAGACATTATCAAGCCGCTCTTATGATCTTAAGGACTTTCTCAGCTTTGTTATCACATTACTACATAGAGCTTTATTCAAATACACATTCAGAAGATAAACATTTCGTTTTATAACATGATAGCACAATGTCTAAAGAAGGCAATACTTATACTCCGTACATAAAGTCCTAACACTAATCTAAAAGTTTTAGTCCTTTATAAAGCTTCTCCTTTATTAGTAGAGTGAAGTCGAGTGAAGGTAACTGCCAGACATTGACCACGCGTTCATCCGTACTGAGAGAAGAATCTGAATCATCTGTCTTCCCACTTGCATCGGCTGTAGCTGCCTCGGCCATGGCCAATCAGAGAAGACCTCGAAGGTAACTTTACGATAGTACGTACTCATTCTTATTCCCGCACGGCGTCGAATTCTGCTACAACCACTTCATCTCCAATGTTGTCTACCAATATCGTGAAAAACGAAACGCAGAAACAGTCACACTTTGAACATGAGCCTACATCCTCCAAATTTGTGTATGCTAATCTTCTTCATCGTGCTCGGCTCCTGTTAGCAGAAGACCAGCATCGCTAGTTCGGTGGTGTATTGAGGATCATCTGCCAGCACTCGGTCAACACGGCAGAAGGTCCAGAAGGCTTCAGCTGCTCGAGTGAAACCAGGATAACTCACAGCCTTGTTGCAAGCCATGAATACATTTTCGGCACTCTGACCCTGTCCAATGTCTGCCCCACTATCTTGAGCATGCAACCACTCTCCTACTGGTCTCAATCGTGGCTCTCTACAGAGGACATATTCCTGATTGCTCTTACGGCGCTCAAAAAACACTAAGTCGTTAGCATTAAAGAGACGGATAGTCTAGGAGAGATAGATAGTCCGCGTATTATTATTGTAATCTAAACTATAGAGCTAATGTATGTCTTAAGAAGCCTAAACTACAGATTAATCTTTATACTACTTTCTTTATATTTACCTTTACTTATTTTACTTTAGTATAGACTTTAGTAACCTTATAAGTTATTATGTCTATTATCTCTTCTTCTTTACTTAATTACTTTATTAATACTAAGTTACTAAAATATATAATTTTAAGCTAAGTTATATTTAAAAAGCAAAAAAAAGATAATTATTATTTATTTATTTATTATTCTTATACTTATTAAGCTATTAAGCTCATAAGGAGGGATACTAATAACAATCTATAGGAGAAACTCTCCAGGGAAGAAAACTTATAAGTTATCCGTTTCTGTTATTCACGTTGTACCAGGTAGTCGTGTCCTGTTACACAGGGTTACAAAGAGACATCCTACCTTCCTATCCTTTCTGGGTGGTTGGCTGTGTGGCCTTGGCTGTTAGTGTTAGTTAAGGCCGAGATTGAATTATAAGAGGAGTCCTGTACGTTGTAGCCATCCTGCTGCTGCCTTAGCGCCTCTTGTTGTTATGACTATTTTCGAATAGTCATTAGTCTTTGCGTCTCTAAATAGCTGGCCACAATAATTAGTAAGCTTAGAACAGAAGAAAAAGACATGTTTTGTAATTTATTATACCTATTTATAGATATATAAAGCTAGCTTATCTA
>NW_006913596.1:0-48832 GCF_000464535.1 Endocarpon pusillum Z07020
ATGGTTGGAGGGCGGCCCTTTTCATGATACGCGAAACTTGGGCAGGCAAGGGATCTGGGTTACCCGTACAGAGAACAGAGATAAGGGCGTTGCTGATCTGCTCCGCCAAGCAGGTATGGGGGGTTCTTGCAACCTCGAATCAACGAACATACGTTTCACTGCGTCGACATCAGATGCCGAGGTGTGCGGCGCAGGTTGTGTTGTTTTTCCATCAGGGCACATGCTGTACACACGGGTGCTCAGGCGGAGTAATTCGCTCTGCCCTGGTCATTTCAATGCAGTCAGGGAAGCCGGAAGGCTGGGTGGCAAGCCCTAGCAGCCTTGATCGTCATGGACTTGTGCAAGTCCTTTCAACTTTTTTTTAAAAAAGCAGCTTGCAGGGATTGATCACATTTTCGTGAGCGATGTTAGACTTTGGAAGTTTGTTTAAAGATGAAGAATGGGATGAGAAAAGATCCAGGGAATCTTTCAAATTGGAAATAATATTGAGTTCGGACTTGTGGAGACATCGTATCCTTCTCTTTGCTCCTCGCCACGGCTTCTAGGGGTGGATTGGATCGCCGTTCTCCCACTAGTTACGAGTGATAAATAAATCGGACAGCCGTCTTCAACGAATATTTTGGCTAAGAGAGTACTAGTAGTCAAACTTACCAGGAATAAACAATGTTACGGAGACCCTACAGCCAGTAAAGGTACTTTTACCGAGAACGCTGACAAGTGGGTGGGTCTGTCTTCATCGGGATGGGCATCCCACCACACAAAAACCGGTCAAGCCCCGTGGCCGCCGGTTGACCCAGTGCCAATTTGCAATGATACTAGTATCCTCACGAGACTGCCTGCGGGCGTTGCTGCTGCCTTCTGACATGCTCTCTTGTGTCATGTGCGCGCAATTTCCGGAGCCAAAAAGTTTTCGGACAAGATCCTGCAGAGAATAGCTATAAAAACCAATCAACAGCGGTATTCTACGCGCGCATATCCACCAAACCGTCGTAAAATGCAGTAATTTACTGCATTTTACGACGGTTTGGTGGATAGCGTATAGTGCTCTTCACGGCCACTACCACGCGATACTGAGAAAAACCGCTCTGCCTTTTCGGGAAAAGGGGAAACTCCAAACTTCTTCTGGATTGATTTGCCAGACTGACTGACTATACATGGTCCAATCAATTTGGTGATCATTACCCCCGGTCGTATAAGCCGGACCCTGGAATCGAGCGCCAAGATGTACATGGTTCAGATCAGCATATTGGCGAGCCATCCCCCCCCCCCGGGCTGTCGTGAAATGGCTCTTTGCCGCCTATCTACTCCCCTACTAATCGGGCAATCTCCAGGCGGTATCAGTCAGTGTATCCATCGAATCAAATAAACCAAATCATGACCCCCATTTGATTTGATTTGACTCGTTATTTACCACATGGAGTCAAATGGAGTCGAATGTTAGTACTACGTAGTAGTAAGCAATGTTTTTGTGAGGATGGAGGAGGACTGTCAAGGATTTTCATCTCATTCACAACCCGAGTCCGCCAAGACCTTTTATCTGTTCATCAAATTGAACAACCCTGAATATTTATTTCAAAGTCTTGATTTGAATTTAACCAAAGTACGGGGTTGGTTTATTTGACTTCAGTTTGGTCTCCCAATGGACACACAGTGACATTGGTCAGTTGAAGCATATTTCGGATCCTTTTGTGTCACGAACTGGAAATCTATGTTATAAACGACCATTCATTTCCGCAAGCTGTGCGTTTTCCCGACGCTGCATTTCCTGGATAAGAAATGTATCAAACCCACTGTTGCGAATATGCTTCAGTGCAAGCCCGGCCCATTTCGCCGCAGATCATGCCAATTTGGAAAACAATTTGATGATACCCCTGGGCCTTGATGACTAGTGGTGCTGGGTTGGGCTGCAGGAAATCATGCCAGACTTCGGAGTGCTGAGTTGTTGTGAGGCCCATTGCACAATATTGATAGTATTGAGGTGAGACGTAGGAAAGGAAGCTGATGTAAGTGCTGTCACTAACTAAGTTAGTTAGGAGCTAGGGCATGATTCCCGTGAAAAGGTCCCTCTTTGTCTCATTAGCATTATGTCCCAACTCTACATGAAGTTATACAATGACGGTCAAAAAACTTTGCTTCGAAATTAGTTCCTGGCTAAGTTCATATATATGAGCGAAGACTGAGTATACTTTGTAAGATCAGTGTGCTAGGACATGTAGGCATCATAATGAAATATCTCCCTGATATGGTCTTTCCGAAATTGCTTTTAGTGAGCACCATTCGTGCCGTTGGTACCATTGGTTCCGTCGGTGTCCTTCTCCTCCAAACCTTTATGGGTGCCTCGTCTCGGTGCACCATTGTTCACCGAGACCGAAACACCAACCTTGGACTTCATACCATTGGCATTTCTAAGCTTCTGATCCTTGGCCATTCCGTTGTGTGTGCCATTGAATTGCATGGTAGCAATCCCCTCGTACCCTTCAATTCCAGTTGCCTTCTCCAGCCTCTTGGCCAGCTCATCACTGACTTCGCGGAAGATGGCAATCTGTCTCTTCAAAATCTCCTTATTTGGGCACACCGCCATCTTGCCAGCAACGTTATTGACGAAACGTTCTCTGGCGCCGTCATCGAAGACCTTCTCCCACAGGGTGCGTGGGGCGTTGAAGTCCTCGGGACGGATTTCAGAGAGGAAGGAGACGGCGTTGCCGGTGAAGTGGCTGTGTGCTTTGTCAAGATCAATTGTGCGCTCACGGAACCGGATGGGCTCGATGGAGCTGAGGTAGCTGGGACGAGCTCCTTGGTTGAAGAAGGCCATCTGGCCGTCACGCTGGAAATTACCAGGCATGTACCCGGTTCGTGGGGCGTTGACGGGCAGCTGCTGGTAGTTGGCGCCAATGCGGTGGCGGTGAGTATCTGGATAGGAGAAAAGGCGAGATTGGAAGACGGGGTCAGCGGATGGCTCGATGCCAGGCGGCATGTGAGATGGGTTGAAGGCAGCCTGCTCGACTTCGGCAAAGTAGTTTCGAACATTCTCGTTGAGAATCATCTCGCCAACCTTCCGGCGAGGGAATTGCTTCTGAGGCCAGACATGGGTCAGGTCGAAGACATTGATCTTTTGCTTCTCCCAGAGCTCCTCCGCCTCCTTGGGAGTCATAGTCTGAACCTCAACGGACCACCGGGGATAGTCGCCCTTCTCGATGGCTTCAAACAAATCCTTTTGCGAGTAATCTGGCGAGTAGTTGGCGGAATCTTCTTGCGTAATGAACTTAATACCCTGCATAGACTTCATGTGGAGCTGACAGTAAACCCAGTCGTTATTCTTGTTAATGAGCTTGATGGTGTGGCCGAGGTACCCGTGCATGAAACGGTAGCCATCAGGAATACCTCGATCACCCATCAGTATCATGAGCTGATGAATAGACTCAGGGTTCTGAGAGAGGTAGTCCCAAAAAGCAGTGCTGTCGTCCGAGTGGCTGAGATGGGTTTGTGGGTCACGTTTTTGGGTATGAATGAAGTGCGGGAATTTGGCTGGATCTCTCAGGAAGAAGACTGGAGTGTTGTTGGCTACGATGTCCCAATTGCCTTCATCAGTCCTCATCTTCACAGAGAAACCTCGAGGGTCACGAGCTAGATCGTGAGAGCCGGACTCGCCACCGACCGTCGAGAAACGAATCGTAAGTGGACATTTTTTGCCCTTGGCGCTGAAGATATCGGCTGAACAGAGGTCGTCCAGAGGGTCGGTGCAGACGAATTCACCGTGAGCACCACTGCCTTTGGCGTGCACCACTCTTTCTGGGATGCGCTCTCGATCGAAGTGGGATATGAGGTCAATCAGGTGGCTAGGAAGATGTTAGCGAGAAGCCAGATAAGAGGTATGAAGCGAGATCCACAAATCTTGCAACAAGAGCGGACCATTCTCGCCCATTCGCTGTGCTTCATAGGGATGGGGCATGGGGACACCGTTGCTGGTCGTGTAGAGAACATCCTGAGACTTGGTCTGGCGGTCCTTTTCGTAATTGCCATAGTGGTCAGAGGTATGCTGAGCAAACGAGGTAGCTGAAGGCATCTGGATTGGGATTGAAATTGAAGGTCAATAGAAGATGGTTTGGATGTAGATCCGTAGTGAGTGAAGTGAAGTAAAATCGAGTACTTGGGGTTTATATCCAGAAGGGAATCAAAAGGGCAGGAGTGGTGGCAAGTAATGACAGTGCTCTGATTGGGTCGAGGGAAGGTGAAGATGACTTGACGGTGAAGTCCGAGTGACACAAATTGAGCGACTGTTACTTAACCAGGTTGCTGTCTATCCATGACTCCCGGTTCGACCACAAACCCAGTAGTATTGTATCTGTTTAATGGCAAGTTCTGCATATCTCACCCACCACTCAGCATCCTAGAAAATTCTACCCATTCGTCAATGCTCTCCTGACGGCTTCTGCGGCTATCACCCATCAAATGTTATTTGTCATGTGACTGAGGAGGGGCAACTGCCGATTGGCAACGCGTCCTTTCCCCCCACATCTGAGAAGCCCTGCAGCAAGGATCGGAAGCCGTTTTGCCTCGTGGCAAATCAGATGATGACATCTTTGCAACATCGCTCGGCTTCCGGCAGGAAACTTTTTGGCAGTGACTTAACTCGGTAGTGACTAGCGCCAAGACGAAAGACCCCACTCATCGCTGACTCATTAACCCGGTCGTCTTTTCAACCACTTGCCTCAGTCCCTCAGACGTGGGGGCACCAGGGGCTTCATCTAGGTGACTAAGCCATATCACACGTCTTACCGACCGAGGCAATCAACCACCATACTCAGTACATCATGCAACGTGTCAGTGTGTATAGACCAAGGCCAGCGGCATACTATCTTCTGAAGATGAATCTCCTTTACAAGCACCTTCCTAAGAAAGAAAAGAGAGTAGAAAGTTCTAGTGCAAATAAGTAATCATCTCGGGAGCATTTCTTTGTTCAAGCTGGCTACACCCCGCAGAAGAGATGATAGATGGTGAAAGAGGAGATGTACTTTCCACGAAGATTATTGACGACTACTTGCGGGTCCAGAAAACAGAAAGATAACCAAACAGCTATGAAATTGTATTCAAGAATTCTGCCCGAAGCAGCGCTAACAGCTGCGTTTCACGCCCTTTAATAGAAGGAATCTTCATGATCACTTGACATTACTGGTAGAATCGAGTTGCAGCAAATGATCGTGGTTTGTATCTATCAACGTAGGCAGCGACTATCCAGCATTCATAATGTGTCGTAGGAGCTTAACCCTCTACACAGTGCCACGCATCAAGAGCATAATTATGGTTCAAAGAAGCCGAAAGTTCACGCTGGACTCATTTCCAATCGCAATTCACTCTCAAACCTTGCCAGTCTTCCTGAGCATGGCCTTACGATCAGCAAGACCGCTATCGAATGTGTAGAGAGGCTTGAGGGTGGCGTTCTTGTTGAAGAGCACCCAGCGCTTGAACCACCAGGGTAGCGCAGTGCTGATCTGGTAGCGGGCAAATGTGCGGACGGGGACAGCGAAGATGTAATCGAGTTCTTCCAGAGTGCGCTCCTTGGTCTCGGGCACCCAGAAGAAGATCATGATGAGAGCGAGAACATTCATACCACTATAGAAATCATTGTCAGCAATCACCTCAAAGGGCCAAGAAGTGCAACGTACGCATAAAAGCCGAATGCTCCAGTCACACCGAAAGCGCCGAGAAGACTGGGGAAGGTGATGGACAGCACGGCAGACCACCCGAAACACGTGGCAACGGCGAAACCCATGCCCACTTCACGATGCGAAAGGGGGAACACCTCGGCAGAGTATGTAAAGGGCACTGGACCCTCACCAGGTGAGTAGAAAGCTGCGAAGAGGAAGACAAACATGGCTACCAGACCAAGATGTGCGGGGTTGGATCTTGGAATCAGGGCTGACAACCCGGCTCCCAACAAGGTCCAGGTCATCTGAGGGAAGGTGAAGAGCAGCAGACTTCTTCGTCCAAAGGTGTCAATGGTAAAGAACGCGGGCCAAGCGAAGACGAAGTTGACCAGACCAAATCCGAAACTGGCCATCAGGGCGGCAAACTCGTCGAAACCAGCCTCACGGAAAATCGTGCTACTGTAGAAGGCGATGATGTTGATACCACACATCTGCTGTGCGATCATCACGGTCCAAGCAGCGAGAGAGGCACGGCGGACACGAGGAATAGTGAAAAGCTCGGTGAAGCGGCTGAGATAGTTGGAATGACCGATGACCTGCCTCTCGACCAAGATCTGCGCATTGATGTAGTAGAGATCGCGAGCTGCTTGAATGGGGTGCTTGCGCAGGCGGAGGAGCGAGTTATGGGCCTGGCGGAGGCGGCCTTTCTTGATAAACCAACGAGGTGACTCTGGGAAGGAGGGTCAGCTGAACGTACAAAGACGAATGGACCAGCAGGCACCAAACTTACCGGGGCAGAAGAAAATGCCGAGACACAACGGAACAGCCGGAATGAAAGCGGAACCGATCTGGAGCCGCCAGGCGATATCACCAACTCGGTACACAGCCAAGTTTGCACAGAAGCCCAAGAAGATACCAAAGGCAGTCCACATCTGCCAGCTCATCACCAAAGCCCCACGGATGGTAGCCGGCGAGTTCTCGGCAGCGAAGATCGGCACAGTGGATCCTTTCAGACCCATACCGATACCCATAAGCAGTCGAGTGATCAGGAGTTGTTCCCATGTTTGCGAGATCGCACCACCGATCGGGGTCAACAGGCAGAAGATAGCAGAAACAAAGATGGCACCACGACGTCCAAGATATGTGTTGAGAGGGTCAGAGAGCCAACAGCCAAGGAAAGCTGAACCAATATATGGTCCCGCGTTAACAAGGCCAACGAGCCATTCATTGTGTTCACGCTGGTCCTGTGGAATGTCCTGACCAATGGGGATGCCAAACTCGGTAGGGAAGGACAAGTTGGCGCCATTGGAGCCAGTCTGATCCCATCCTCTGTGAAACGGTCAGTTGTGCACCAGAGAATCAGAAGGTGCAAGCTATACTGTACTGCAGCGCCAATGGAGCAGATGATGATGGTGATGTAGAGTTTGCCTGGGTGCCTCCATTTGTTCGTGACTTCGAATCGAAGTGCGTCTTTCTCCTCCGGGGAGATCTCTTCCATTTCATCAAAGCCACCGGGGTTTTGCGCAACGAGTGCACCTTTTTTCAGATCTGGAACGATGTCGTGGAGGTCATGTTCGGCTGCAAAATCTTCGACGTCCTTCATGAGCACATCCCTTGGGATGTCCGAAAGGGGATTGGAGATCCTGGATCAAGTTATTAGCGGTGGTGCACATCATTCAAGCCCTTCGTGTAGTGTCGTACTTTGCGGCTAGGTTCTTGTTCAAGTTGATGGAGGTGAGGGTCCCACGGCGTTCCCGGTCAGGGAAGGCCTCCTCCTGGGTGGATATTTCTTTGTCATTCATCTTGGTCAGTCGATATGGCCCTGAGCGACAGTAGTGGAGAGGCAATGATGGTTGGCAAAATTCGAACAAGTAGAACACGTCCCATGCGACGACTCATATATGCACGAAGCTACAGGAAGGATACCCGGGTTCATGGATCATCAAGGCGAACCGATCACGAGGGGGTTGGGGGGGTGTGCGCTTGGTGACACAAGCAAGGGGGTCGCTCATCTCTACGTGAGGCCAGGACTTCACTGCAGTTGAAGACATCAGAGATAGCGGCTCGATGTAGCGTAGTTGTGAGATTCCTGTGGTCCGGTTATCCCATGGACGTGACTCCATGGAGGCTTAGTTAGATCCAATGGACGTTTAATCTACACGCTTCTAGAAAACCGCTCATAGTAGCGGTCGTGCAGCTCGCAGCATGCAGCAGGGTTGAGTTGGTCTTGGTACCTGCTTGGCGGTGCTAGCTGGCCCGCTAAGGAAGCTCAAGCATCTGGGCAGAGTAGGCTAAAGGTGCCACCGAGCTGGATGGCATTGTGCATCCGCGTACTACCAGCACGCTGCCCGCCATACGCACCATGTTAGTAAGCGGCCGCTCGACGCCTATTCCTCAACGTATGGAGGGCAGCACGCAGTACCTGGATACTTTTCACCTGAACAGTTGATTGTGCGGTGGGATCGACGATACCGGGACCATGGTCAAAGTGACTCGGTGACTTGGTGACTCGGCGACTTGGTGACTCGGCGACTCGGCGCACAGGCACCAACATCGCATATGTATGGGTTGTGGAAGAAGGTCAATATTACCGAGTAGAACTAGTTGATATAAAATGCCGCATATGCAAGCTGGATCACTGCTAGCAATGATTACGATACCCAGAATGGCCGGGGCGCTGTTTGCCTAGGTGGACAGACAGGCAGACTCCAGAAGTACTCAAGGCGCTAGCGATCCACAATATGCAGTCTCGTCATGACCTGCATGGTGGAGGTGCCGCGATAGAGAAATGCGCAATCTGCGCCGCCCGCCCTTGTACCGAATGACCTTCCGCCAATCTGATATACACCTCGGTGGCGCTTCTTGTATCGTTTCGCACTGAACCCTATGTCGCTTTAGTAGTCGACGCCTTGTCACAGCAAGCGAGATTTCAGTCGGTTCCGGTCAATAGTCAATACTCAGTAGTCAATAGTCAATAGTCAATAGAAAGCAGTCAATATGGGCGGGGAACAAGGCGGATGCATGCATGAGATCCCAAATGTACATAGTAAGACGTATTACCTTAGTACGTAAGCTCCACCCCACTGCCGGTCAATTGCAAGTCTTGCCAAGCCGCCGATCGCGCCCTTCCAGTTCCAGCGCCCTGCACGCCCAGCAGTGCTGAGGTTGCGTAGACTTACTAAGTATTACTACTAGTAGTTAGTATTGCGTATCTCTAGCCACCTTGGCATACGACGCTGCCAGCCTGAGGTGAGAGACTTGCCGAATGTCTCTACCCGCCAGTGATTGATCTACTCCTAGTCGACAATGGTGCGAGATCAAACGGCGTCCCACTCCAATCCCAGCCCATTCCTGCAGTGCCTGCCCGCTGCTAGGCCCGCCTTCTTGCCAGTGCCACTACCCGAGTAGCGTTTGGCCTGACAGAAAGCCCAGCCCCAAAGATGGCAGATGACTCTGGCATCCGAAACAACCTCGAGCATCCGAACAGGATGTTGGAAAAACCATGCACACTAACTAATCAATACTCATGTCAGTACTAGTAGTCCATGTGCCAGAGACATCGGAACCGCATCAAGCGCCGTGCAGAGCTTCACATCCGAGTTGGCATCTCTCTTGGCTAGTACCGCAACATGGCAATCCCGGCCCTCTCACTATCTACCGCGCGCAATCACCTCCGGCCCAAGATTCCGTGTCCCAAGAGCACCTTAATAATCGCCCACATGCTGATGCCTACCTTCGCACGATGCTGACCTCTGTAGGAGGGCTTCACCTGTTCAGTATGCACGACCCTCTCGAGATGTTTGCAGAGCTCGTGATACTGAGTTTCCGTACTGTAAACACTAACCTTTGTCATTGTTGCCGTGCATCTGCTTCAATGTCCACGGTGACTAATCAATCAATGACGGGAGCTCTGGCTGTCACGGTAACACCAAGGCAGGAACTTCTGTGAAAAGGTGCAGCTGCAGCCTTGCTTGCCCCCCCGGGGATTCATGCTTGTGACCAGGCCTGAGTTCGACAAGGAGACATTCCCAGTAGGAGTACAAGCCATCGAGTAGGCGCATTGCAGCTCTTCGGGTCTATCGGGCACAGACCATCGATCGGCAAGTCCTGGGAAAGAAGTTCCACAAGGCTACGTGTCAGCTCGGTGTCAGCTACAGAGCATGTCAGACCAGCAACGCAACTCCCTTGTCCACCGAGATTAGCTGAGCACCTACCGCTTCGCCCAGGACCATGAAATTCTGCCATGGTAGAACCATTTGCTCGAGGTATACTTAGTGTCTTGCCGCTGGCGAAGAGCAATGGACAAAAACATCCTTTGCTGTAATCCATTTGATGCAACGCCGGTCTCCCTCCTAAATATCAAAGGTTGGCATCTGAACCCATGAGCCTATGCTTGATTTTGACTTTGTCGACTGCACCCCCATTGAAATTTTTTTTGACTGCTGCAGCTTTGCTCGGGGCGAAATGATGGATGCCCACGGCGACATTCTTTTCAGCAGCTTGTGTAGCTCCAAATTTGAGCACTTCGCCAGTCAGCTCAAGAGCACTAGAAGCTAGAGCCTCCGCTCCGAAGTGCCCAACCACTGCTAGCGCCGCATCACGCGTCTGACATTGGGAAGAGTGATGGGATTGTTGTTACCCCAAGGTGAGAGATAGATTGGAAGCTGTACCGTCGCTACAACCGATTTCACCGAGGCTCGGACAACGCGACCTGCCAAAGTGTTGCCAACGAACCGCTTCGACCAATGTTCTGTCACGTCATCTGAGGCAGCTGGAACGTTGCGCTGAGCGGTAGCCTGATTGACCAAAGATAAGTTCGAGAAAGACTTTGAGATGTCATCTTATACAACCACGTTATATGAACTCGCGTAGGCGTCCATGTGTGAATTGTTCAGCGATTGACTCGATACACTTTGGTAAGGTGCCCCCTGCTGCTGAGAACCATTTAGCATGGGAGATGACAAACTTGTACTGGGGTATAGGGCGCTAGGTATGGCGATGTTGAAAAATATGCTTGAGATGATACAGTAGACGAGTAAGAAAGATAGAATTTAGAATCGCATTGGAGCTGATTTGCGCAAATGTAGGTTGCTGCGCTTGATGAAGACGACGGCGGCGGTGGAGGAGGAGGAAGAGGAGGAGGAAGAGGAGGAGGAAGAGGAGGAGGGGGAGGAAAATATTGCTGTGAAGAAGCTGTTCGTTGTGGTGTATAGCTCGGCACATACCGAACATTGCCAGTTGGTACTAGAAATGGACTCGTGATAGGATATGAAGCGTTGTGGAGTGGTTGACGCTGGTGCTGTGATTGTATCTCCTGTGGTGCTGGGGCACTGCCTGGAGAAGGAGGTGGGGAGAAATACTGTGGTGGATACAAGTTGGTCTGAAAGTACCCTGGTGAGGATGCTGCGTAGAGATGAGAGGATGAAGGTGATATTGGATATAAAGGAAATGTGTTTAGATCTTGAGCCAATTAAGTACTAGGCGATGATATTGGATAACGCGGGTTCCGAAGCTGCTGCTGCTGCTGTATTTCCTGCGTATATGATGAGATCTTCCGCCATGTTTCTCATTCGACGTCTGAATATGCACAGTCGGCTGCTGGAGTAGGCAGCTGGTGCAAGCCAAGCTCTTGGTCGGCCTCTGAGGCATGTTGATTGGAAAAGGTAGTAGAAGTCGGCGGTAGACAGTTGACCTCTGCTGATATGCCGCCTGGGGTAGCTGACTTGACGTCTGCAGAAGCACAGTCCGGTGGTCGAGCAGGCGGGTTTTTCGATACAGGCGCTGCTCCGGCACAGGAAGCATGCTCATCAGGTACAAGAGTATGATCTGGAGGTGGATGATACACCTCCGGCGCATCGACGGAATACCTGCACATTTGAGGCGATGCCATCTGCCTGCTCGCTGACACTAAGCGTCGAACGACCAGTGCGGTTGCAATGAATCAAGTTGTAAAGAAGCGTGGGTAATGGGCCAAACATCCAATTACTGGCGTCAGGCGATTGCTGATCTGCGGCCGATGAGGGCTGGTTGAGGGGCAGATCTGAGATCAGCCGCAGAATTCTCGGAGTCTAGGCTCGGCTAGATGGCTGGATAGTACATGCAGTGTTTTGGTTGGGGGTCGAGTAAGGCTGACCATTGGTCACGAAAGCTCTGATTGCAGGTGTTACAGCGCCCAAGCCGAAGTCAGATGTTGCGCCATCATCCGCGTGCAGAAGCACAGAGTTGAAGATCTCAAAGGGTTGATTCACTGTTCAGAACACCCAGGTGCTCTTAGGCATAAATGCTTGCAGAAAGGAGGTGTTGGGGGGTGCAAGATTTTATCTTACACCGCAGTGCGAGGAGGCGCCCTTACTCTTTTGGCTGGAGTTAGGTCGATCAGCATCCCCAAAATCCTCTGCATCTCGTGTTCGATACCAGTAGGCAGAAATGACCCTAGACACGTTGTTATGAAGAATCGTACTCGCCGACCCTCGACATGAGCATGCTAGCTTCTCCTTTCGCTAGGTAGTCGAAGCTTTCCTCGCTCGTAGCTGTCATTGGAGGGCTTGGGCTCGAACCTTGAAAGGCGTCTATCTCTTGTGACTCTTTGACTTGCAATGGCACAGCCCTTTGCCCAACCCATTCTATTGCATCGCCTTGTCCTAGCGGCTTACGCTCTTTCTCCCGCTCGGCAACGGAGCTTTCGCCCGGCTGGCCCAATGGAAGATTACGCCGATGCCATTCTCCAACGAACATCTCATCCGGGTCTGAGTCTTTCCTGACTTTTAGCCACTCTTTCATGTTATCACCATACATTTGTGGAATTTCTTTGCTACTGTCTTCTGTAAAATTCTTGGCCCAATGAGGCCTGCCTCCCAGATGTCGCATCAGCCATTCAAACGCTTCATAATATCTTAGTCGACATGGAGGATCTCTGCCGTAGGGTCTGTACAGCGTTGCATTAAGGTATAGAGTTGGTCCCTGAGCACAAGTCGGGTCAAGGAAAGGCCGTGTACCGGAGGCGTTTCGGCTAGTTGTAGTGTCAGATACACGGACTTCTATCGGACAATGGACCCAGATTCCTTTCGATGGAACAGGTATTTGTGCTATCGTATGGTCGCCATTGATCCAAGCACTTAGCCGTGTGAGTGCTTCAGGACCTTTATCCAGTGGCAGGGCCCACTCATTCACAAATTGTGAGTAAAGGCAATCCATGAGCAACCCTTCACGAGCCGGTTGAACAGCCATGGAAGTAGCTTTTCCTGGCTTGAAACCATATTGCATGCCAAAGACGAACCATTCGACCCAGGGCAGGAGTCTTGGTATATAATGCGACAGAAATAGCAGATTGTGGTAGGTATGAAAACCCAGCTTGCCACCGTAGTAGCTCTTCTTTGGAGGACTTAAAGGTCCGTTGGACTGTTTTGCTCGCCAGATAACAGCTCGCTTCATGTACGGCAGCCACCAGACTCGAGAATACTCGGCAGATGTCCAAAGTGTGGTGTCCCAGGTTTCCAAAACTTCAGTAAGAGGATGTAATGACTGTTCCCAGGCAAGGTTGAAATCTGGCACTGCTGTGAATGTGATTTCGGTGATGATACCAATGGCACCAAGAGATAGGAGGGCTGCACGAAATAGTGAGGGGTTTGATGCGGCACTACAGCGTACAAGGTGGCCGTTTGCTAGGACTAGCGATATGGAGCTGATTGACTGTGACAGAAGACCATGCTTGAGTGAGCTGCCATGAGTCCCAGTAGAGATTGCTCCGGCAATGGATTGATTGTCAAT
This sequence comes from Endocarpon pusillum Z07020, assembly GCF_000464535.1. Lineage (NCBI taxonomy): Eukaryota > Fungi > Ascomycota > Eurotiomycetes > Verrucariales > Verrucariaceae > Endocarpon > Endocarpon pusillum. Next base: position 13,413 of record NW_006913596.1, read on the forward strand.
GCTTCCTAGATTGGGAGGCGAAAGTCCCATCTTTCCCAGCTCTACTCCTAGATCGTGAAGACTGATTCCACTTTCAAAAGTGACAACCCCAGTCTCTTGATTTGCTGATAGGATACGGTTGAATTTGTCCAAATTTATCATCCAAGATGAGGTACATGTCAGGTCTGACGGTGAGTGGCCACAACCGACGACGACTAACCGGCGACGACATCTTCTGGCCAGGGTGACAGCCTTTTGAATTTCTTCTACCGATTCAGGCTGAATGTAGAGCTCCGGTCGTGAATAGAATGTCTTAGCCCAGGTATGATGCAGGTGAGAAGTCGACGCACGGAATGGTACGCGAGCATCAAGTTTTGAAAGCTCCGCAGAAACCTTGGGATCCATCCTGACCACGCAGCTTTGCAAAGCAGTACGAGTACAGAAGACTTCTTGGAAGGGGAGCTCTGCAGTCAGCAACGCTTTGTTTGGTCTTTATGAGGCCTGGCGAATGAATGATGAATTACTGCTACTGATACCTTGTGATTGCCGCCACGTTCTTAATAATCCACGCCATAATGAATGCCAAGTCATAGATGAGATGACGCCAACACCCGGTTGGCTACCAAATGGAAGTGTTGACTGCATCAATTCCGAAGATTGTGCATACTGTTTCTGGTTAACATGCTTTGCTGCTGAATCTAGATCTTCAAGGGCCTCAACACCAGAAGATCATCTATTACTGGTACTTTACTACACAAAGTGTGATTACCCAGGACGCCCCACAGGAATTCCACCTTTCCCCAGCCCGGCCGTGCTCTGGCTAGCCAGGACTCCATCTTGGATTGCCATATATCTTCTCCAATATCTAATTATGTACAAATAGAAGACTCTCAGGAAGAGGTTGGTGAAACGTGCCGTTATCTGCTTTTGTACCTGCTTGTCACGCCTGAAATGTGGCCCCACTTAATGCGCCCAGAATGTTGTTGAGCGGAATGACTTGACATGGTTGCTGCTGTTGGCTTCTGGAACCTGTAGACTGTTCCCACTTCCGGAAGGCGGCAGTGAACTCAGGCGGGCCGCCATAGAACGTGATGTTGCAACTGGGTATGAAAGGTCGATCTTCCAGGGAGCTTGCCAGAATACCGTATTCCTGAGCAAACATGACGGCAGTGGCGAATTCTGCTGATTTAGATCCCGCTTCAGCGCCAACATACCTATAGATGGTTAGCTTGCACTTAAGCTCGGAGAGAGAGGCGGTTACTCACACGAAGATGTTGAAGTAAGCATCGAGAACGAAGATGCAGCGACTATCCAAATCCCGGTGACAAAAGGGATGGATTTCCACTGCGCTGGCCTTGGTAGCTTTAGCAGGAGAAGAGCCCCGGCGGCTCCAGAACCCCGACATGCCCTTGCTCTGTTCCAGCTCGATGCGAAATAGCCGACATCCGTAATGGTTAGATCGCGATCTCAGACTCCACTGTTGAGATGACATCTGCGGGTGCATAGTACCGCCGAGTGACTCAATGAAGCTTGTGGGCTCCTCGCCTTCTTCTACTTCCTCAATCTCACCAGTCAGGCCGAGGTCCATTCCGATTAGTCGTGCACAGCCAACCTCGTCTGCGCCGCTCCCTTTGCCCTTCCAAAGGTAAAGTTTCCCGAATTTGGCAGATATGAGGTACGGAAATCCAGAGCACAAACTAGCAGGGTCGAGATCAACTTCGTCAAATGCCATATGACCCAGATGTCTTCTCCCACAGAGCATGTAGAGCGCAGAAGTCCGCGATCGGCGTGTAATGACGATCCCACCGAGAGCTTGGTAGAACTTGGCAGGCTCTTTCCCCTGCCTCAACAGCTCGAGTTTGGCAGTGTTTTCTCTTGCTTCCTTGCGGCAAAACAGCTGAGCATCTTCCATGGCCGCTTCGCCAACGCCATCGCCGGCCCACAGATATACTTCGGTGGCCACAGACCCGGCCAATGATTCAAACGAGTGAACACACAAATACATGCAGTCTTCGAAAAGAATATGCTCCTGCTGAGGAGGAGAACTTTCCTTCCTGCCATCGGCGTTGATCTGCCAAACCTGGGTTCTCAACACTTTCCTCTTGCCTCCAACACCCGCTCGATTCAGAATTGTAGTTTGAGCATCAATCTCAACTTTATCGCCGATCTCGGGCTTCTCATTGAAAAACTCAGCTAGCAACTCAGCAGCTTTGGAATATCCTTGTTGAGACGGTACTGGCTCTAGGATCCCAGAAGTGCCCTTGGCCTGAGCTGAAAACGAAGACTTCTGTGCATCCAAAGCCATAGTAGACTGTTCATCAGGAGGAGGGGTCAATTGTGAATGTGGAAGCTGAACTGTACTGGAGTCAAGCTTCAATCCCAGCCCGCTAAGCGCTGGCTTGTGCGGAGGTGCTGATGTGCCGTTAGGTTGAACATGCAGTGGTCGATTCGGCATTGCTAGTCCTGCGCCTGCACCAGACTTTGAAATAATATTAGAGCTTGTAGAAGCCGAGCTCTCACGCTGTATCAGATCGGTGGGCCGAGAAATAGCAGAATTTGATCCGCCCATCTCCCTACCATCGTCGTAGCTAGGGAAGGCCTGTTTTGAGGTGCGGTCGCGTTGGGGCACTGGCTCCTGATTCAGTGTCGTGGTAGTTACCCTGCTGGTACCAGTCTGGGCCGATGAGATCTTCCGTAGCGTTGGGGATTTTTCCGCTATAGCGGGTTTCGGCTTATCTTTCACATGGGCCTTTGGCAATAGGTTCGTTACTGCCTCCTGAACATGTTGGCCGGCTTGAGGGGAAAACAGCTGTTTCTTAGCGGTAACTGGTTGGACGACCTGGTCATTTCGATTGATAAGATCGGCAAGCGGTTGTGCGCTGACATTTACAGCCTGTCGCCCGTATGGACTGTATGTGGTATCTTGGAATGCGGCATTCTTGACCGGCATCTTAGACTTTGTTTCGTCGAGCATTGCCCCAAGCATACGTGACTTATCTGATATGCTAGAGGGGTCCTGCGGCTTAGCGGAAGCACAGGCTGTATTTGGAAGCCTTCTCTTCGGGCCCCTTGCTCTTTCTTTCGTCATATGAGTGAGTGAACGGGTCGTTGACCCAGCTGGCTCCTCAACCGTGGACGGTGGCCCTGCATTTCTGGCGGAAGACACATCTTCGCTGGACTCGTTTCTACTGCTCGCTGTTGATATCGGACCACGTGAAAGGATACCGGCTAGACCAGGATTGAGGCGACTTGCTAACTTGTTCTCCGTTTTGCTCTGGACACTTTGCTCCGTTGCTTCTGAAGCTATGCGTGGGTGCTTCTCCAGAGCAAAAGAACTGTTGACGGTTGCTGGCTTGCTTGTCATCTGAACTGCACTCTTGCCAATTGGAATTGGTTGGACAGCACTAGGGGATCCTTGTTCCTGCGATTTTGATACAGGACCTTCACCGTGGAGGTTGCTTGCTACTTTTGAAGGCTGAAATGCAGCGTCAACTGAATGTGTTTGGGCTTCAGCTGAAGATACGTCTTCTCTCACTGGCTGTGAAGGCAGAGGGTGTGAAATAACTGAAGTAGTCTGTTGCCCAGACCCGGTGGGTGATGCTTGTGCAGAATTGATGCGTTTTTTCAGCGTGCTTCTCTTTGCCAATGCTTCTGGAAGAGTAGACGAATTCTGAAGTGTAGGATGATTTCGATCAGTCTCATTGATAAGCTTTCGCGGTAGGCTAGCCTCTGTCTTCATCGATTCTTTCCTCTTGAGAATACTTTCCTTGAAATCATCAACCCTCTTACCTTTCTGCGGGCCGTCAGTAAGATTGAGCGCTGCCTTGCCTCTCAAAATGTTGTCCTTCAACGCGTCCGGAGCCACGTAGGTCCGGGTCTCTGTCCGCTTAAGCTTACCAAACATATTCTTGAATTCAGGTTCTTTCGAAGTACTTTCCTCTGAAATAAGTCGCGATGGTCTTAGAGTTGCACGGAAGTCTGTTCTCGGAGGCGGCTGCAGCTTTGGCTTTATAGATGGTGGACTTTTCTCTGGAGAGGTTGGCACAGAGGTTGGTATCTCTTCCTTCTTCCCACCAATCGAAGCATCGCCCACCTCTGAGGGGGTTGTGTTCTCAGCTGAGGCCTTTGCAGATGAAGTCGATGATATTCGAACCACAGCAGATGACGTAGGTTGCGTAGATTTAGCCTCTTCTATCATCGGATCCCGTGCTCTTTCTGATGATACTTTCCTTGTCATGACAAATTCGAATCTGTCTTGAAGCCCGTCATTACTCTGTGCGGATCGATTCTCCTCCATAGCTATCTTGCGCGCTTTCTCTGGGGATGCCTTTTTTGTTAGATCAGAGCTGAATCCTTCTGGCAGCCCACTAATACTTAATGGCCGTGTATGGCCACCTGGTGGTGGGGATTTCGTAAGGGGGATTTCGTAAAACCTGCTGGACTTACCATGGTAAAACCTGACGGAGGGCTTTTGACAGGGTCAGAATCTTCCTTGGAAAGTTTTGATCGTTGAAGTTCTGCCATCCAGCTCGGTGTTTGAGGCTTCGGAGACGTGAGTTTAGGCGATTCGGGCCTCGCCAAAGCGCTTTCAAGCCAACTCGCCTTGGTAGGACTCCATCGCTTCGGATCCATTGTTTTTGTAGGACTAACAGGCAGAGCCTCAGAAGACTGCAAAACAGGGGATTTCGGTATTATTTGCTGTTCCTTCGAGCTGATTTCGACTGTAGCAACATCTTTATCAGTACTCGAATTAGAGGATGCTGGAGCTGCCTCCATAGAGAGATTGGGTGCGTAAGAAGGCTGGGCCGTAAGGGTTCCATGGGTTAGCGCTGTCGACGTGCTGTGGCTTGAAGATGGCCTAGATTTTGGCGCAGGGGAGGATGTCGGACGTGGAGATGACGCTGCAGGCTCTCGTGGAGGACTTCTTGAGACTTCAATCAGCGAGGACGAGTACCCCATGCCGCCACGATAACTGGTGGTGGAGTTGCCCCGACTCAACCCAGGCGCTGCTTGAGCACTCCATCGTTTGTTGACACTGTCGGAGCGCTTCATCATAGCACTCTGCACGAATCCTCCAAGACCTTTAGTTGGCGAAGTGGGCCTCTCACGTGATACCTGATCTTGTAACGAAGGTAAGCCGGTACGTTTCACCTCAGGATGATCGGTGCCGAGGGGTTCTGCCGAAAGAACAAACCTCTGTGAGGGTTTGGTAGGCAATGGCGATCTTGAAGTCTCCTGAGTTGAATGCGAAGATATACTGGAGAAGCGGTTACCCCAGCTATTGGTGTCTGCTGCAGAGCTGGCCTGCGACGGAGACCTGGATTTGTCTCGGCTGGAGGACGGGAGGGGCGCCTTTGTGGGGTCCACGCTCGACGCTCGAGACATCCCTGGTAACTGACGGGAGCTGCAGCCATCTTCGAGCTGCGTTTCTTCTCTATTCTTTCTATATGCGTCTGAATGTGCGCCGCGATCAGCAGTTTGCCGAAACCACGAGGGATCTTTCGAATTTAGCGATTGGGCGATCTGGTCCCGCGTACGTTCCTCGTCGAGAAGGTCTCTAGTTGCGGGAGCTGTCTCATCGTTATCCCGAGAACGCGGACGATTTCGAGGAGTAGCAGAATCTCTGGAAGAAGGTCTTTGCTGCCATGACAGCGTGCCGGAGCGGGAGATGGCTGTCGACTCAGCGCTGGAGCTAACCGAGCACTTTATAGGCGAAGGTGGAAGATGGTTTTGAGTACCATCGGGAGTAGAGTATTTCATAGCTTCAGATTGGCCGGAGCGCTCCAGGGTATGAGTCTGAGGGGAAGGGGACAAGATGACTGGGGGTTGAGTCGCGTGATCTGGGGTTGACCCATGATATGATGGAGTCAAAGATGATGGAGAGGTAGCAGGCTGAGAATTCTTTGGCGGAGACAAGGACCTTGTGCGCTCTGTTTCGCGTTCGATGTTTTCAGTGCTGCTCCATTGGCCAGTCAAACACAAGGCGGGACAGACTCACCAGCTCTTCTAGCTTGTCTCTCGCGCCGACCCTGCAATATGTCCTCTTCTAGTTTCCTTGTAGGTTCCTCTTTCTCCCTATCTCGTTTGTCTTTCAAGCTTGCTATTCTCTCCAGAAACGCATCGACAGACTCAGCATCGTCGTTGGACGCGTGCATACTGGGCAATGCAACAAGTCATTCGATACGGGGAATGGAAGCTGAATAGAAAGAGCCGTAAGGACGAAACCCTCAGCATCGGATGTATATTGTTCAATCAATCATGCTGCGGTCGAAGGAAAGGCCATTCATGGCGACCACCAGGCCACATCTGCATGCGGGTCATTATTATTGTTTGTTCCTGCGGGTCGCGTCTACGTAGTAAGTATCAACCGGGTTTGCTGGGCCGAGCGCTTTAACAGCGGCTCAGCCGAGACAGTCTTGGTGCGACTTGACTTTCTAGGCCTCCCTCTGGGCCTTCGGGCCTTGGGGATTTCGAGCCTTCGGGCCTTGGGGACTTCGAGCCTCCGGGGGGGGGAGGGGGATGTTTCAACATCTCATTTTGTCTATCTACAAACAAACAATTTCACATCAGACCTTGTAGCGACTATTTTCTTTTGCACCCTTATGCAATGTAATGCTATGTTCTTAATGTTACAATCATGCTGTCGAAGAAGTTGCGTCATGTCCCTTTTTGATGCTATTGTTGAGCATCGAAAATGACAGGGGCTAGTTTATGGGCCTCAACATCGACTCTCCTTGGAACTCAATTAAATAATATAGTTATTGTCAGACAAAAGCTACATTACACTCCTCTGAAGGCCGCAGTCCTTTTGGCCTAATAGATAACTAGCCCTGTCAAGGCATGTCGCCACCAACTTATCGGGCAGAAGCTGACCCATGACTTCTCTCTGCAGGTGCCTGTATTGTGCTGCGGCTACCATCAGTACAGAAAATATCGATCACGCGCATCTTGTACAATCCATTCCAAGCCTTCATCCAGATTTTGACCGGTTACCGCACTGCATCGAAAGATCACCCACTTGTGGGTGTTTATTGCATCGAGCTTAAGACCCTTCCACCTACGTTAATAACAGGCCTGGGGACTGGTATCAAGGCGGTCACACCTGTCGGATCTCATCGTCACTCATACAACCATCAACGTCCGTTTTATTGGAGAACACCAGCAGACTCGCTCCCATCAATCGCTTGAGAAGCTCATCAACATGTCCATTACTTCGACAAGGCTAAGTCTTACCTCCTCAAGCAGTAGGCCAGACAATTCTTCTCGACAGTCACCAAGTCTTATGCGATCGGTAGCATCCACAACCCAGATTAGTGCATCGGTCTTTTCGAAGTAATTCCTCCAATAAGACCTTAGGGTTTTTTGACCCCCAACATCCCCTTGATACCATATGTTAGTAATCAAGGTTGACTGTGTCCATGTAGCAAGCATTCGCACAAATATTCAACTTGTAGCTGCTATTGTGTCAGTCATTGAAAGGTCATCAAAAGATGGATATGCCACCCTCGGAAGTCAATCGTTTTGATGATAAAGCCTAATGTAGGGCTGACACTTGTTATGTCTTCGTTCATAATGCGCTTCACAATTGTCGTTTTGCCTGCATTATCAAGTCCCCTATGGCAACCCTTGATGAGTGAATGTGCAACACGGCAGACACAAGAGCCAGCTCACAGCATCAAGATGCGCATTTCTTTCTCCTTGAGTCTGGCTTTTCTCAAGACAGACAACATTGTGTTCTGAGAAAGTTGTTATCAACCAAGAATACCTCTACAAGTGGAGGAAGAAGAAATGGTTCCTAACAAGCACATAATCACGTGGTTTCTTCAATTAGTCAGTACGGAGTACGCTACAAAATTAGCTGCAAGTTTGCCTTGTTCACTCAGACTCTCAATGGAAGGCTGACTGAGGCAAAGCTGCCGGAGAGTCCGAGGACAGGATCGTTAAAAACAGCCAGATTGTCATCCATCGAAATGATCACAACACAACGACTAATTGATCAATTTTTAATATAAATTCGGAAGGAGTTAGATTGATCAATTATCTACATTGAATGACACTTAATCTATCCACTCTGATGATATTCAGAAGATAAAAAGTGAAAAGAAAAGTAGTCTTTTCCCATTTCCTCATTTTTTGTATGTCATTCTCAGAAATACGCTGAAGTGTAGATTTGTGAATGATGAGAACCCCCCTATCCAGTCATTCTTGTCCTCAGACTTTGTAAACAGCACTGGCCTAGTCACCACAGAGTCTGAGGAACTGAGCAACTGCAAGTAGTATGTCCAGCTAGTGTTTTACAGCGCCTCCATCCTCTCAACCATATCGTTTCATAGCAAACTTTGCATGCAAAAGATGAGAACGAGGTGAAGGAAACTGTTGTGGAATGCTAGGCAGGACGAACAGTTTCATGGTAATTAAATAGTGTGATGTGGTACTGTGACTTTGCGGCATCCTCTCATTCTTCAGTAACCCGTTGTGTGTACCTCTCAAAGTTTTGTATATCTACCAAGCTATCCCACAGCCTTTTTTGCATGCCGTAGGGATTTGGCAGCCACATATGTTCCATCAAGGCTCTCAACCTGAGCAACAAGTTTTGGAGGCCAAGCATCTCCCTCCCCTGGTGCTCAGCTTATACTGTGTTCACTCTGGGATTCCCTGTACATCTGATGCCGGGATATCAGGAGAGCTGCAAGGCAACAATTTGCCTACACTAATAGATTACCTTAGAGAGCCTGGTCCGACAGACCTCGATACGGAATGCGTTCGGAACGGTATATTCAGAAAGGTATATTCGGCAAAGGTATATTCGGCGTTTGAGTCTTGGGCTCTTGGCATGACTCCGCAGTAGTAATTTGTATGTAGCGTTCCTGAGTTTGTCCAATACCATGATAATCCCACTCTTGCTGCAGCAGAACGTGACGCTAATAACAGAGAGCAGGCCGCTGCTCGAGAGGTACGCCAGGAGGCTCCTATAGCCCTCACAGCTCCTCTGCCTCCTCTGCCTCTTCCTCCTCCGCCTCCGCCTCCGCCTCCGCCTCCACCTCCACCTCCTTCTACAGCTTCTACTAACATGGAAAACGTCCCTGATACCCCCCCTATCAATTTACTACTGTTGCCGCCGTTGCCACTGCTGCTATCGCCACTAGCACCACCACAACAGCTCATTAGTCCTGCCCATCCTCTGACGATAAAGAAGAAAAAGAAGAGGAGGAAGAAGAAGCTACAGATGAGGCTTTTATACCCCCTCCCTCAACAGCGCCAGCAAGAATGACGCAATCAAGAGCTGGCCGCAAGGGAGCCCCTATGATAAAGGCATTAGAGGCTGAAAGGATGCCAAAACGGGATACCGGGCAGGGCAGGGGTAAGGGCAGAGGCAGAGGCAAGAGCAGCACTGGCAGAGGGGCGTAGGGATAGAGCTATATCTGTAACACCACATTTTCTATACTAATTCCTGATTAGGAAGCAGTAGCGTGCTCATTTTACGTATCTTCTACTGTGGTACTCTGTCTCTTGCTCACTGGAGAATGAATGGTCGACTTGCTAGCAATTTTGGTGGAGTAAATCCCGCCAAGACTCAAACGCCGAATATACCTTTGCCGAATATACCTTTCTGAATATACCGTTCCGAACGCATTCCGCTCTGAGATGAGCAATTTAATCATCTCTAACGTACAGAACCACTTGGCGGGCCAACCCACTTGGTTTCTGAATATACCGTTCCGAACGCATTCCGACCTCGATATGACTGGCTAAATAGGGCACTCTTTAGTACACGTAGCTGCCTCGTCTACCATACCAAATTCTGGCACACATCACCTGGCAGGTACGGCAAGGAAATCTTCGATATGTCTGGACGGTTCCAGGGCGATGATGGCTCTGGATACATCTGGCCAGATGAGCAGGAGGTGAAGGGAAGACAACTCCAGCATGAACAATACCACCAAGAGCCCGAGAGCAATGGTACCAATCCCAAAACAGAGCTTGGGGGCCGCCCTACTCGTACTTAGTACTACTTAGTAGTACATGCGCTGGAACTTTGCCTAGTGCTCCTAATAATAGCATACTCCCCAATGTTCATGGAGAAGCCCTACTAATAATATTGCGGAGAGTGAATGCTTTGTCCAATTCTCAGAACAGCAATAGCTTTGCATCCATTGAAGCTGTACAGTTGCATGCTCGTCTCTTGGATGCAAGTGCTATCTGTCCTCTGAGTGAGCCATAAGACTGACTGTTGGCAAACAGCAGGTAGCATGGGCTATAATATGAAGGATATGAATACAACGTGTAGTAGAGATGGTCAATCATTCGACCAATCACAGCACGCTGAAGATGTTCCTACTCAACCTTCAGCAAATGAGAGTGATGGAAATTCACAGATGACTAATCAAAGTGCACGTGCCATGATGGGGGATCTCTTCTTAGAGACACTGCTAACAGTTATTCTAGAACCCAAATACTTCAACTCCCAGATCATCTAAACTGCTATTCGGTGGCTTTGATCCTGATGCATATGGTAAGCCTGCCCACTTGCGCAAAGGCACTCAAGTGCCCACCAGCCGACAAAGCTCCTGGGCATTTCCAACATTGAAGGAACCATCGACTACAACTACTAATTTGACGACATTGAATGGTGTCCGCAAAGTGTTTGATCATTCTGGGAATGGCACTGCTTGTGCTTCACCAGTATATCATTCTCACTTAGGTCTGTCTGAAGATAGGTCCATCACTAATTCGCCGACATCCACCATGGCAGCAAACCAATCCCGAGATAACCAAAATGAGGTTTCGCAAAAGGCACCGCGGAAAAAGGGTAAATGGCCAATGGAGGAAAACAAAAAGCCAGACAATACTGATAACAGTGTGCGTGAAACCCAGGAGCAGAAGTTAGAACGTCTTCAGAAGCAGGAGATCACCAAGCTAGGCGTTAGAATTCGCCAACAAAGCAGTGAGCCGACAACAAGCCCACAAACACTTATTATTGCCAGAAAAGCCAGCTTCAATCTCCAGGCCGCAAAGAATTCAGCTGAAACTCAAAGAGCTACATGCATTGCATCATCAACAGCCATCACTCATGGGGGAGGCACGAAGAATGGCGTCGAGGTTGAGACAGGTCCAAAAGTTGCTTGTCAAATACCCGAGGTTTTATTGCCAGCGACCTCTATTCCTGTACAGACCATGAAGAATGGAGATACCGCACCTAACGATGTAAATGCACATGCGAAAGACTCCCGCCAGGAACCTAAAGATCGTTCGCTCAGATCTTCTACCATCAGCACGAGGGGAAGAAGAGGAGCCCGCTTCAATAATACCAAAAACCCTCGATGGGCCACAAGCGCTGAAGTCAAGCCACCCCCAGCGCCACCGAAAAGCATAGACAGTAATGCTTTTGGTTCGGAAGTTCCTAGTGATGCACAAACAGGTTCCGGAGATAGCCTTGCAGCAATGGAGAATGGAAAGCTATTGAGGAAGAATCGACCGGCTGGCGTAGATGCCCCTTTGGCCGACTGGAGTGGAAATTGGATGCCGCCCCCAGTTGACTGGGATGTGCGCCCACGCTTCAACACCAATTCCGTTGATTTTATTGGAGACCTGGGTCATTGGAAGCAAAAGACTGCTGCACAGTCGCTAAATACTACCACTGGTTTACCATTTACTCGTTTGCCTATGGGTTTGGTAGAGAACGCTGACCTTCACCCTGACGGCCTGAGCTTGGTGGATCCATCTATGAGTGTTAATGTGGACAATGCAGAGGTATATGGCTATTCTGGTGATGCCATCGAAACGATCCAGCATGATGCCAACCTTATCGATCCTGGCATCTTTACTGCTGACTGGGGTAAGCTTGACCTACGAAATCCGGATAACCTGAAATTTCAGAACGAATGTTGCAATGACCTTCTCCGCAACTACAACGCAGCCATAAGCAAAGAACGTGAACAAGAGATCAACCTGAAGCGGGCACAGAAACTTGCTCGAAAGCGAGAAGGACCCATCATCCAGACGCCAAATCCTCACACGCCGCGCATCAACATCTACCTCCGGCCTGCGGTACGCTCCGACATTCCACAGTTGCAAGATATCTACAATTCTTACATTCAGAATTCTGTCCGGCCTTCGGAACTTCATTCCATAACTTATTCTCATATGATGACGCGCTGGACGGATTCGACAAGCGAAAAGCTTCCTTTCATCGTTGCAGCGAGCAAGTCCGCAAAGATCAACCGCGGTGTTGGCAACGCAGTCGAGAAGATCGTTGGATGGGCCAGTGCGACCGATTGGGTCAGCGCGCATTCCATAGAAAGATTCACCGTTGAGCTGGAAATCTACGTACATCAGCAACACCTACATCAAGGTATCGGAAAGTGTCTGATGGACAAGCTGATAGATTCCACCGATAGAGGACATATCGCCCGGAAAGGGTATCCTTTTGCCTGCGCTCCTGAATTACGTCACGAATATTCTGCAGGAGGTGCTCGAGATCTCATGACCTTGGTCATCCTCGTCCGAGGCCTAAGCAAGCCTCAAAACGCTAAGGAAGATGATGTGCCTTGGATCAAGAAGTGGTTAGAAGATGAATGGAACTTCGAGCAGCAAGGGCACGTTTCGTGCATTGGCGCAAAATTTCAGAGATAGTAAGTCATCCCGCTTAGTTTCGGGTTGAGGTTGATAGTCACTGACTCTATGCAAGTGTGAACTCGACAACCTTTGTCCGATCAACCGCTTACAAGCCAAAAGAGCAGATGATTCCGGAAGAGTATCATTGATAGACGGCACTCCTTACTGAGCCTGGACCGGTGGCGCTCCCTTGCTTCTTTCTGTCCATGGTCGCTCACCTTTGCTTTCTCCGCCAACGTCACTTGTAAAGCTTCGGCCGTTGAAATTCCTGGACATCCCGATTAGAAACGTTGCATGGACCCCGATGAGTCGTTAGAGCTGTTCATTTTCCAACCACGCAATACGTACCTTACTTCCTGGGCTTCCTCCAGCGCATTACTTCTCGGTGCAGGCATAGATAGGGTTTCTGCGTTTTGTTATGCGCTGGCTGTTTGGCGTCTGGCGGTCTTCAACGGGCTTCAACGGATCCGGAGAAAGTGGGGGCGTCTGAAAAGCATGACATTTTTCACTCTGAGAGCCTCGTCATTTCATGCAATGCTTTGCTTTGTTCATTTGGTGTGTGGCGTCAGGGTGCTTCAGAGGTCGGCAGAGCCGCCCTCACATAGGATTTGGGCAATAAAGATGCTTTCCATGAGCATAGATCCAATACCACACACCATTCTAGTTTGTTGTGCAATAAGATCCCTCCCTCGAGCTGCCTGCAAGGCATCCAAATGCAGCAAGGGGGGACTCTCGACCTCGCTTCTATAGGCGCAACCATATGTCTTTGTAGTAATGTGTCCCCTCGGACCTTGCTTCTGTACGACGAAACAGTAAGCAAAGTGGCATGGGCCATTTATTGACTACAACAGAATCCTATCTAGGATTCTGTAAGAGCATATGCAAAGCACAGAAGCAATTGAAAACCGAGACCTCCAAACCGAGGATACTCCCTTGCGATGTCCTTGAATTGAGTGAGGGCATTGGAAGTTCATCTTGGCCATAAGTCGTTCCCAGGAGAACGGAAAGGATGAGAAGAGCATACAATAAATGAAGACAAGATCGGTCTAGCCCTAACAGCTGGCAGGGATAGTAGCGTGGGTGCAAGATCGATAGCGCGTTTAGATGCCAGCATCATGGAGGATACCAGTAGCCAAGTCGTCGCTTATGCGAGTAAAGAGCTTTTGGGGTAAGATCGAACGCTGCAGAGACCCCCAGAAATAGTTCAAGCACTGGCAGGCTGATAGAGTTTCCAAGGAACAGGTGGGATCGAGGTGCCCTTTGCATTTTGATGTGCAAATGCAACGATCCAGCGTAGAGCCATGGAGTGAATGATATGGTGCGGATGACTTTCCACGCTTGAATCGGTAGTCTAGGCTTGAAACGTGCATATTCATACATGACTTGCTTTGATTCTCTGGACATCCATTGCGGTATTCGGCTGCGGGACTAATATGGCTCAGACAAGTCAACAAGACGGTCATCAACAAAAGTGTTATATGAAAATGCTGGTGCCATACGTAGTAAAGCTCAGTGATGAACTGGATCCACTAATGACCAAAGCGGACGACTGACTTTGGCTGGAGATAATATCCACCGTGACCAGTGAGCTTTCATTCGTCGCTTGGATTCATAGTCCCTTTTAGGGAATTGACGCGAAAGTCGTTAGCCCTTTCCCAGGCTGCTGGTTGGCAAAAAAGAGGGCAAAGAAAGCGGCGTTGTCTGAAGTTTTGGGGTGAGGATTGGCATGGGCTTGCAAAGCCGGAAGCAAGCTTAACTAGCTTAACTGGAGGGGAGGTGTGGTGCATTATTCGGAGACCCAGACCCCTCCTCTATCCAATCTTCCCACTTTGAAATTTCTCCCTCTCTCTCTTGTCTTTCCTGTTCCTTTCCCTCCCATCCTCAACAACCAGGCGAAGTTCTCCAGTTGGTTGCTCGACCTGCTGCTTCGTTCATTGTCGATAGTCTTTTACGCTTGGTGCCTTTTGTGTCGCGGGAGTTCTTGAGTTCACGTCTCCTAAGGGATTGCTTGCATTGCGCATCTGATCTGGTACGTCTCTTCAGCTTTTGCCCATCTTTTCTTAGCTTTCTTTCTTTCCATGCGGAATCAAAGCGGTGATCTCGAGCATCAAATGTATTTCCACATGTGGTGGCGCTATGCATTATACCCTGCCTGCAGATACTCCATTTCTTATGCATAGCGATGCGCACCACGCAATCGGAGGTCATCACTAGCCAGAGAAGGGAAACCAGAGTCAGATATGACAATCACTTGCTATACATCTCTCAATGATCCTTGGACATACACGACCCGCTTTCCCTTCTGAATACGCTGCCAGGCTCACTGCTTCACCCGTGCTTGTTGCACATTTGCTAATATATCTACACCAGGGCTCCTATCTAATCAGTCCTTGACATTGCAACTGCTTCATGACTGTCCTGATACCGAAATCGTTGATCCTCCTTGTTCAGCTCCAGGAATAAATTTGACGAACACTTTTTGAAGAACGAAACTTTCGCTTTGAGGCCCGCCTTCTCCTTCTAGCGCATAGCATTCGAGCAGAAACACCCTCGGAAAGTTGCGGCTGCGCATTGTACGCTTCAAATTCTCATAGGGAACTTGGAGTCCCCTTTCTAAATTCAACGTCAATTATAAGCTGTTAGCCTTCCTTCTCATTAACTGTTTGATGTCACGTCTGGACCGCAACACAACACGGGCAGCAAGTGCATAGACCATTGAATTCACGTATACCACCGCTGACTAAATCAGATTAGCTTCAATTCAACGATTTTAAGCCAAGACTACAGCATCACCTTTTCTTCATCGTCTGCTTCGTTTCCTCTGCGCCACTTCATCAACAAAGTTGCTACTCAAATCTGCTTTCAAAATGTCCTACCCGAACTACGACCAATACCAGAATCCAGGTGCCCCAGATGGCAGCACTGGTCCTAGCGCACCAACACCTCAAGATGGCCAAATGGGTGGTCAAATGAATGCTCAAATGAGTGGTCAACCAACCGAACAGTCTCAGACGCCGTTCCAAAGTGCCCCCTCAGGTGATAGTACCACACCCGGCGGAGGTCCGGGTGGTGACCAGAAAACGACACTCTGGTGAGTTACGTCTGGCAATTTCTTGTTGTTCGTGCTCTGAAAGCCAGCTTGAAGCAACAAGCAAGAAAATGTCTGATTACGTCTAGGATGGGTGAACTTGAGCCTTGGATTGATGAGAACTTCGTTCGCAACCTCTGGTTTCAGATGGGGGAGCAGGTCAATGTCAAGATGATTCGTGATAAATTCTCAGGGTACGAGTCAAGCGTGCAAAATCTTGAAGCTTGCCTCATTCTAATTGCAGCAGGAATGCCGGATACTGTTTTGTCGACTTTTCCAGCCCACAAGCTGCGGCCAAAGCTCTTACTGTGAATGGAACGCCAATGCCCAACTCAACACGCCCGTTCAAGCTCAACTGGGCTTCTGGTGGTGGTCTTGCTGATCGAAGGTAAGCAGCTGATCTTTGTACTCACTTCCTCTGACTCGACTAATACTGTAGAGCAGCCGTGACGACCGTGGTCCAGAATACTCTATCTTTGTTGGGGACTTAGGCCCTGAGGTGAACGAATACGTTTTGGTCTCCCTCTTTCAAAGCCGCTTCCCATCCTGCAAATCTGCAAAGATTATGACTGACCCGATCTCTGGCATGTCACGTGGCTACGGCTTTGTTCGCTTCTCTTCAGAGGAAGATCAGCAGCTCGCACTGAGTCAGATGCAAGGTGTCTATTGTGGGAACAGACCAATGCGTATTTCAACTGCTACACCGAAGAACAAGGGAGGCCCTGGTGGACCTGGTGGTATGGGTATGCAGCAAGGCGGTGGTGGTGGTGGTGGGCCAATGGGTTATCCGCCAGCCATGGGTGGTGGGCCTCCTATGGGTTTCTACAACCAACAGCAGCCAATGAACCAGTTCACCGACCCTAACAACACCACCGTCTTTGTTGGTGGGTTATCTGGCTATGTGACGGAGGATGAGCTTCGTTCTTTTTTCCATGGCTTTGGTGAGATCACTTACGTCAAGATTCCACCTGGGAAGGGCTGTGGCTTCGTTCAGTTCGTCCAGCGTCATGCAGCTGAAATGGCCATCAATCAGATGCAGGGCTACCCGATCGGCAATTCGCGTGTGCGTCTCAGCTGGGGTCGTAGCCAGAACAACTCTGGTCCAGCAGGAACTCCATACCGTCCAGCACCTCCTCCGCCTATCTATCCGTCAATGGGAATGCCCCCATCGCACCAGTACGGTAATTTTGCTCCAATGAAGGTATTTAACCCGGTGTCCCTCCCAACATTGTAGGACCCTTGCTGACCGTCAACAGTAAAAAGAATCCTAGATCTTTCAAAGCACAAGCTGGAGTTTTTGAGCGACGATTTCTTCCTCTTGGCCTGCTTTGGTGCCTTCTGCTAACATGAGCAATCATCGCAACGGGTTGGCACAGTGCAAAAAGTCATCCTGCAATAACTTTCTTGTCAATGAGGCGGCATTCTATCGGAGCTTTGCAAGACTTTTATTGGACGAAGGTTTATGACGAGCATGAGTAAGGAAGGGGGAGAAGATGATTGGTGGTGGTGGTTGTTGTACTTTGTGGCCCCTTCTCACTCTACCTAGCTAAGTCACTCTAAGATCGGGCTTGCGTGATAATGAGCCGAGAAGTGATAGTAATGCTTTTCTCAACCAACTTGTGTTACTCAGCCAGATGTGGCTGCGATCAAGCGCCCTTCATGGCCGTGGTATGAGGCTTGGGTGGGGGGAATTACGGAGTACTAGTGAACTAGGGGGGAGGATAAATATTGCTAGGCTGGTACTAACGGCAGCTAGTTATGATACAACGCCACACAACCTGAGTGGCATTATCTTGTCTCCTTGGCGTCGGCCAATGCTATATCTGTGAGACCAATACTCTGTAAAGCTGATCAGGTAGAATCTGCTCTAACAAAGGCTCAGATACTCTGTAGACCATGGGATCATAGGAATCTATTTATGCATCCTACTTTAAGTATATGGAGGCCCTTTTGTTGAGGAATGGAGACACGTAGTCATTAGATAATCTGTAACAATAGCTGTTTGGGAGCAACGTTACTAACTCCAGGGCCTTCGGGCCTAACAATGCTTTTGGCCCCCCTTCCTGCCAAAATCTATCCAAAGGATGCACCCTCTTCCCATAGTTGGTCAAAATACAGAAGAAATCTCTTCATACATGTTTGGGAGCATGTCCAGCATTTCCTAGGCACCTTTATTCTTATTTCGGCAGAGCCATACTTGAAGGCTTTTCCTGGTGGCCAATGCTGGGTTAGAAGGTAGCTGTAAAGCTTCAAGCCTCGGGACTGGCCGCCTGCAAGCATGTCACGTATGAGAGAGGCGGCTCGCATTGGCGACTGTAGCTTACCAGAACACAGAACTTACGAAATGCATTGATCATCGACTGCCAGCGCCAGTCAGAAGAGTATGGCATACCTTCATTCGGCCTGCCTTACCAGACTGGTCTTTCATCACCATTCACTATCTCTACTTCATCCTGATGTGCCTCGTGAGCAGCTTGCTATTTCGGGTCACATCAACGCCTTCAAAAAATGTCTCGTACGTTGACAGCTTATTCCTCGTGACCTCTGCTATGACTGAGGCTGGCCTAAATACTGTCAACCTTTCTCAATTGAATACATTTCAACAAGTGCTTCTGTTCTTCTTGATCGTTTTGGGCTCGGCCATCTGGGTTTCGATAGCAACTGTTCATATCAGAAAACGAGCTTTTGAGCAGAAGCTTCAGGAGCTTGCCGATAACAAGAAAAAAAGGCTTCGGCTTTCGAGGTCCCTCCGTACCTCACTTTCGAAGACAGGGAAGGACACAGGTGATCGGAGGATTGCTGCTATCGCTTCTGGAGCCCTAAGGGGCACGGCGCTTGTTGAGGGCGATGGCAGACCTAAAGACGATTGCAACCTTAATGCAGATGAGCATATCACTTTTGATCTGCCTCTTCAACAGAAGGCCGACGATGAGCATGTCTCCTTGGACAACCTGAAGGAACTCAGCCATTCAGCCTACAGAGGCCACTCTTCGCCTCTATCTCTAGATGCTAATCTCGATTCCGACAAGCATCGGCCGGCTACGGCTAGATACGATAGCTATGATGTAAGAAGCCCTGCTGCAAAGTCATCGGTGGCAGATAACGTGCGTATACTTGAGACTCAAAGGTCCCCGGCTCATGGATGCGACATTGACAGTACTACGATACCCCTCCAAAGAAGACACACTCGAATATTCTCTGGTTATGGAGTGGGTGCTCGTCCTTCACTAAGCAGTCATCCCCGTAATGCAACACTCGATATCAGTCCAACAAGGTCGATAGACGATGAGGAAAGAGCATTCGGTAGACGAATGCAGTCCTTGACCTTCTTCGACAAATACCTGAAGGGCTTCAATGGCCTCATTGGTAGAAATTCGCAGTTTCATGGTCTTTCAGAGAAAGATAGAAGAAAACTTGGTGGCTTAGAGTATGATGCTTTGGTTCTGCTCTCATATTTGGTCCCGACCTACTTCTTCCTCTTCCAGCTTGCCGGTGCTATTGGAATGGGAGCTTGGATGCAGTCCAACCGGCCTGATGTAGCACTCAAGAACGGTCTTGATCCATTCTGGACAGGGAGCTTCTTCGCGATTGTAAGCGGGCCATGATCTATCTCATTTGGCTACAGCTTCTGATATGATTCCAGAGTGCCTTCAACAATTCAGGCATGGTAAGCTACACGTATGCTGCGTACACTTTATTCTGCAGCTTACTCGTGTAGGCTCTACTCGATGCGAACGCGGTCGCATTGCAGACCAGCTATTACTGCCTGCTAACATTAGGATTTCTCATCCTCGCTGGCAATACCTGCTTTCCTCCTTTCCTTCGACTTATCATCTGGACCGGTAAGGTCTGCATACCTCGATCCTGGAACGATTCCAAATGGGACAAAAGGCGGCAGGTGCTTCAATTTCTACTCGACCATCCTCGTCGGTGCTATACCCATCTCTTTCCGAGTGCGCAGACCTGGTAAGATCCAACATCTCAAACGAAGGGAAGCACACTGCTCATTGCGAATCCGCAGGTGGCTCGTCGGAACCCTCGTGGTGCTCAACGGCATTGACTGGGTGGCTTTTGAAGTTTTGAACATCGGCAACCCTGCCATAGAGTCGATCCCCACTCATTTCAGAGTTCTCGATGGTCTCTTCCAGGCTTTCGCTGTCCGAAGCGGAGGCTTCTACGTAGTCAGCATCTCTCAACTCCGTCCCGCACTACTCTGCCTCTACATCTACATGATGTACTTGAGCGCGCTCCCTGTCACACTGACCCTGCGTAACACGAACGTCTACGAGGAACGCTCGCTAGGCATCTTCGCCGAAGAAATCGCCAACACCCAAGCATCACCACCTCAACCTCCACCTCGCCGAGATTCCACATCCGAACGCCTCGCCAGCACACTAAGACGCCATATCACAGGCCAAGTCTCCACATCAGCCGACTCTCCCACCATTACCACAGCAACCACCTGGTCCCGCAGAGACTTCCTCCAACAACAACTCCGCGGCCAATTATCCCACGACCTCTGGTGGCTCGCCCTTGCCATCTTCCTCATCACCATTATTGAAACGTCCCAATTGTCCCGCGACCCCATCAACTTCTCCGTCTTCAACATCATCTTCGAGTGCGTGTCCGCCTACGGCTGTGTGGGGATAAGTGTCGGTGTGCCGTGGGATAACTACAGCTTCTGTGGAGCGTGGCACACGGGGAGTAAATTGGTGTTGTGTGCGGTCATGCTGAGAGGACGACATAGGGGATTGCCCGTTGCGATTGATCGAGCGGTGTTGGTTCCGGATCAGAGGCTGGGTTGGGCGGAGGAGGAGGATGCGGTTGCTAGGAGGAAGAGGACGCGGTCAATAGGGGGAGGAGATGCGGTTACTACTACTACTAGGAGGAGGAGTAGTGGGAGTGTGAGTAGAAATGCGTTGAGGGAGAGGGAGGGGTGAGTAGACAAGCGGAGGGAAAGTTGGGGTATGTTGATGCATTTCAGGGTTCGTATTCACTCCTTCTTCCTAGTCATTCCGATATCTGATATTGGCTGGTTAGGCGATTGCATGGTATAGATGGGAAGATGGGCTGTTAGAAATTGCATACACTTAGACGCCGCTGGGCTTATGGCCCAAGAGCTGCACTAGGGAAAAAAAAAAGCTAAGATCAAGAGGGACGACGTTCACAATCACAGTAACATGTGGTGTTTGGTTTGATGGAGAGAACCGCTGTGCAGTTTTCTGTTCTCGTGGATCCAGCGTGACACCAGAGACTGACTCAGTACTCACGACTATCCGAGTATCTATCTATGCTGTGCTGTTTGCATCCGTCGTGCTCATCGCAATCATCTGACAGACCTCAGAGCAACCATGACCCCCCGGCCTGCTCTCACCGTTCTTGTCTTTATCCATATTCGGATCCATATCCGTCCACCGAGAGAGTAAAACACCTCCTAACCTCCAGCTCGTCATTTATTATTATTATTCTTCTTCTTCTCCTTTCATAAACAACTAGCGGGACCCCTCCGCATCCGCACCTCTCTCTTCCTTTTACCACCTCGTCTTGCTGCTGCTTTTTCTGCTGGCGAGGAGGAGGAGGAGGAGGAGGGCGACCCTGGCGGACGCTGCTGCTTTTCCTGATTCTGCTGCCCACCACCATCACCACCACCAACCACAGACCGGTACGGCGTATCGTCCGGGATCGTGGCGTCTGAATCCGTGTCGGGAGAGATGGTCTTGGCTTCTCTGCTTGGATTCGAGTTGGCGAGCAGGGCGTCCTCGCGGTGGAGTTGGAGCAGGATCGACGCTGCGGCGAGGTCTTCTTGTGGGAGAGAGCTGAGTTCGGCGGCTTCGGCTGTTGGGTGGAAGGAAGGGGGAGAGAAGGTTAGTGGCTCTGCTGGCGAGGGAGGGAGGAGGGCGTGGGTGGGTTGGAGTGCTTACCGAGGAGGTATAGGGGGTTGGGGTTTGTTGGGTCTGGTTTTGGGGAGGGCCTGGATGTAGGTTGCGGGTTGGGGTGTTGGCGGATGGATTGCTCCGGCGTATTGCACTCTGGGCTCATGGTGAGTGGGTGGGTTGGTGTTAGGATACGTGGTGGCGGTGGGGTGCTTCGGTTGATGGCTGTACAATGTCCTTCTGTGGTTGCATACAGGGACCATCCGCGACCAGTATCAGAAAGTGGGAAGGACAGTGTGCGTAACTCGATGTTCCAACTTGAATTGTCGACCATGGGTTCAGTCTCGGGAGGTAAAGAGCATCTTTCCAATGGTGTCAGGGTGGCAGGGTCAGCAATGACTGGCGATGTTGATATACCACTTTCATCTCTAGGAGGAGTGGATGACATGCTCGATCAAGCTCTTTCGTTAACAATTAATCGACAGATTGAATGCTCGATATTGTTATGAAATAGTTGTAGCCACCGTGAACGGCAAAGAAGAAAACGGGCATTGTTTTCTGAGGAAAGTGTTTGCACACAAGCTATCGCCGCAGCATCCACGAATAACAAACGTGCAACTCTGTCAAGATCATGGTAAGCGTAAGAACATGTGGTTCATCCTTCTACCAGACGTATTTCCATTTTTTTGTCCTTGCCCCCATGGTCCAGCACTCTATTCAAATGACTTTGCTCAAGCTCTCTTGATGCTTCTCGTCCTTTTTCCAATCTCTCCACCCCGAGTCTGATGCTTTCCAAATGGACGGATAAAGGTATCTCCTTGCGACCTTCTAAGAGCTCAGCACTACCAACACGCTCTCTAAGCTCTTCCAATTCAGCACCCATGGCTTGCAGTCTTATGATCGTACCAGAAACATGCGCCCAAGCAATTTTGCGGTACTCTCCAACTTGGCGCAATAGCTTTAGTTGGGAGTTATATTTGCCCAGTGCAGCACGATTACCTCCAAGCAAGGTCCATAGCTGAGACAAAATCTCATCTTTCTGACCTTGAGCATGGATATTGTCGCGTAAAGTGATGCCGTGAATGACATCCAGACGGTCTTCAAGGTTTTGCAGAACATAGAGGAGGGCCTGGGCCTCAGCAATTAGAGTCTCAATCTCATCAGAGACGATTCGCGTATGCTCGATGTATTGACTGAGAAGTGTGTTTTCTGTGAATTTGAGCGGCTGAAATGGTGCGAGGAATTTGTCATGGACAAATGCTGGCAGCAGACCTCTGCTGGATTTCTTGATAGCAATATCATCAAGGACTTTTTGGGTCCAGCGGGCTGTAGCTAGTACGTTATCGACGCCTCGTCCAACATGAGAATTGAATTTCTGGAGGTCATAGGATGCAATCCGAGCAGTTTCGATGAAGCCATCAAGTTCCAGGATCATCTCCTGCTTCGAATTTAAATGGCTGAAGCGAACAATCTGCCTCAAATCTCGTATCGATGTCTCGCCTCGCTTCATATCAAGTGGGAGGGATATGCCTGCAGTGGATGCCTCAAGCACCTCTTCAAATTGGCCTTGGACATTCATGAGCTGATCAAACTCGACGGGCGCATTCGGAGTATCCTGATAGCCCTGTGGTAACGGAGTCCGGCATAATGGGAGGCCGAGCAAGGACATCCCGGGGATACGACAAACTGGCGACAGAGCAGAATAGATGGATCGAGTCAGAATATTCTGCACCATCACCATAAGACCAGCGAACAAGTACAGCGCAATAACCAACGATATCGGCTTTCGTAATGCTTTGAGTGCTCCACCAAAGACATCAAGGAACCAGTCTACGGAATATCCAAGCACAGAGAGTACTCTGTCGCTCGGATGATCCACAGCGGCGTCTTTTGAGCTCTTGACATTCCGCATCTGTGCTTGGCTAGAGCGACGTGATTTGTGATCACTTCTGGCCTCCCCAGGAAATGAAGTCGCTAATTTGGAATTGCGCTTTCGAGGCGAAGTGACGGCTTCTGGGCGCTCCTTGGTGCTGGTCCAAGACCCTTCGACTTGACCTTGATGTATAGATGGCATAACCAACTCGGGTTCAGGTGCCGCAGATGATGTGCGCGAAGATCGCCGGGGCTGCCTGGTTTGAGTGACGATGCGATGGTTTTGCGACCTGTTCCTTTGACGTCTAGCAGGCTCTTCTGGCGTGGTAGGAGGGTCTTCATCTGGACTCGACTCATCCTCATCGCTGTCATTGACCACCCAAGAATCACCAAGATCTGATCCACCAGATGAGCGGTGCCGCGACGCAGCCATCAAGACCATTGTGGTTGCGTAACGAAATCAAGGGAGGACGGAGTCGCAAACGGAGAGAGGACAGAGCTATTGACTTTGAACTGCAACAAGAAGAGCTCACTTTCCAAGGAGACTGAGATTAATTAGCAATTTATGGTGAACACTATGAACAGCGAATTCTATCCAAAAAGTATGACTAGGGCTGGGCACCCAAGGATATGTTGTCACAGTTTTGCCTGTGAAACACTTCCACAGCTTGGCTGCCAGATTCTAAGAACCTGTTTGGTTATTCTGGGCGCGTGGAATGGATGCCTGAGGTCGCGTCCAGGGTCATTCGGTCCAACATCATTCATCAAGCTTGGCGCCTGCCAATCTGTCCCGAACGGGAAGCATACGTAGTAAGAATGAATCACTGTACATAGAACATCATTTCTGTCTCGAACGATATCTTAGCTGCTTATATGTATAGAACCCGATGAAAGACCCTGCCCGCAGTAACACTAAGAAGCCAGCTCCCAGCCGTCCATCGTTCAGATCAGGAACAGTACGCCTCTCGACACATTTCTCTCGCAGAAAATGAATAATATTATACAGTAATCCTTAGAACTGTGCCGCAGATCATAACGTTGACATCACAGTTGGTCTTGAGCATGCCGCTATGGAAGCGAGCGGGAAATGCTGAATGGTTGATGAATCGCTTTCGGGGGATTGATATCCAACCAGTCCCAATCTCTATCCTGCGCATCAAAAGCATGTGTCACTTCGATGTGGTCGTCCGATGACTTTTCCATTGTGCGTGGGAGAGGTCGCGGACTGGGCGGTGGTCCTATATCTCTTTCTAGGTTGGTACCTCCACCTAGTCTCTGTAATTCGGTCTTGAAGTCGTCCAACATGATGTTGTCTGTGAGACACTTGAAAATCAAGGCTAGCTTCCAGTACGGATTAATACTGTCGGACAGGCGGAAGTCAGCAGGATTCCCCACTCCGAAATTGATTGTTCTCACCCATTCACAACTCCTCGGACCTGCGGAATCAAGGTCGCGAATGTGTCCATGAGAGTAAAAACTATGGAAAGGCATATGGCAGCGAGGAGGATGCCGAAACGAGGACATCGAGCGATCAAAGCAAACACGGAAGAGCCGTAGCATTTCCGGATAACGTGGAAGAGGGCGAGACAGGTAAATATCCACCAGGGATCTCTAAAGAATGCGTCAGTTTCATTTCTAAAGTTAGAGTTGAACCTCCGCGAAGAGGATGCCGAGCGAGAAGACAGGAGCTTACTAACCTGAAAAGAGGCTCGGCTGGCCGGATCTTGTTGTACATTTCGCTCTTGTTATTAAAGAACAGAAAGTTGTTCACAATCTGGAAAATCATCGGGGGTATGGTCAGGGCCAGCGTGGTGAGGTATACCCTGCGCACAATCTTGGCCGTCCTGGGCTGGAATAGAGATCGCGGTTCGACGAAGAAGGGTCTGATCTTGACCCATGCCACGATATTGTGGAGGAAATATGAGCAGTATAACAATGCTGCTGTGGATGAGAGGTACCAGCCATAACCTTCGAAGGCCATGAAGCAGAAGGTTCCGTGTGTGATAGCGAGCAACAGCTGGCCAAAGAGGGTCAGCAGAGCGGTCACTGACCCAAATCCGCGACATACCTCGAGAAGGATCAACTTGTGAAGCAAAACCCCTCTTCTCATATTGGCCACAGTTACGCAGGACATGATCATCAATGCTCCGACCATGCAACCCTCGCTCCACGCCTCCAGTATGAATGCATCGTCTGTAGCACGAGTGCGCCAGCTGCCAAAATTTCTCTCTGTCTGCCGATAAACAAGACGAGAGCTGATCGTCTCAGTAGGTGCCATGGCGTATTCCGATCAGGAGGGCCACGACCATCGCTGTAATCGCAGGTACAAGACAGCTTGTCTGTTCGGACAGAGAGGCCGAGCGTGCCTTCTTCACGATTGAGACATTTCGACGTTGCTGGTGGTCGTCTTGGTGAAAGACCTTGGATGCCAGGATGGTGGTTCGAGGCTGTGGAAGCACATTCTTCCCTCGTGGTCCACCACGGGCTCGGCTATGGGTGAGTTGGGGGTCCCGGAGCATTGTGCATCCTTCTCCATTGCCACCGCTGATGCCAAGGCCGGCCAAGTACAAGGCCCTAAACTGGGGGCACGGACGGAGCAGATTGTGGGGATGGCAGTGACACGACTGGACAAGCTGGATGTCCCGCGGCACGTTTCCGTTCACCAATAGTATCTCGTGACACCATGCAAAACGAGGCTAACGCACTCGTATTCCTCTTCCTGCGTAATGCACTAATAGCAATTCGTTCCATGGAAGTCGACGACACTGCCAGGCTTGATTGATTGGTCCAAAGCTCGAACGCCCATGTACGGTATGCCGTCCCGTACGGAGCTATGATTGGTAAAGATGTTTAGCTCGCAACGTCTCTAACTTGCAGTACAGTAGGCTTTTACTAATGGTTTGCTAATGGCCATCGCATATTTTGCCAAGCCAAGAAGCGAAGTGTCTTTACTGGTGACGGAAGGTACGAGTTATGGTATGTCTGATATAGACAAGGGGCATCTGGCGAATTGGCAAATCTCGTCGATTCGAGGGAATTCCGTAGGATGGATTCAGATACACAAAAAGACGGTAGCTGACCTCGCAGACTCGCTGTGCGAATGTGATACGAACTAGGCTCTACAAAGGATGTGCTCCGTACCGAGTCCTCTGTCAGGTTTGGTTGCTACATAGTAAGTCAATTCATAGCCTTGCTTTGTCGCCCTTTCCATTTGACATCCATCGGTTTGGGTGAGCTTCGAGGGCATCATATTGCACGGAATCTTTGAAACGGGGTATTCTCTTCTCTACGAAGCTACTGATGGGCTCCTCCTTGTCCTTGCTGCCAAACAATGAGTGTATCAACCGTGAATCCAGTAGATGGGTAGCCTCGGCAGAGTCCGACCCTGAAACATCAGATTATGCATCAACCGGGTACTCACTGTACTACAAAGCAGTATTCCTTGCGATGTCATCTGCCACGTCCAAAGTCCGCTTGACCGTTGCTTCGGGAGTCGACAGGACTTCTGAGAATAGATCATGTAGTAAAGGATGATCTGCCTGATAGACTGAGCCCGTTGTAACGAGACTGAGAGCTCGATACACCCCAATCATTCGTGGCAGAAAACAGGATGAGCAAGCTTCAAGGATCAAGCCTCTGCGAGCAAAGACCAGTCCAATCGTCTGCTTGCTCATGAGTGATTCCTAAGCATGCTGGAAGTGTCATCGTGATTCCCACTGACACTGAATCAGCAGAAGCAACGTACTGCGGTCAGCTAGCATTTATCACCTACGGCAGAATCATTGATAACAGCCATTGTGGGTTTGAACATGGGGAGGTCTCAGATCAGGGACACGACAGGATGCAATCGACTTGTGCTACATACTGCGCAGCTACAAGGTTGCTCCCAGCTTGCGCGGCGGGGCTACCCTTGAGCTCTCAAAAGAAAGGCCACTAACTAGTTAGTAGTCCTGTAGAGCTACGTAGTACATATGCCCCAAGCATGCTTCCGTAATCACTAATGACACTTTCGGCTTATTGGTGCATAGCATCCGCAGCCTTCCGTGTTTTCTTTCGTTGTGTACAGGTACTCTATACAGAGTATTCGCTCTCCCTATCGAGCAATGAACATTGCCCGTCCACTGACCTTCTATGTTCCACAACATCGCCTTGCAATCCGGACGCTGGCCTGCACAGAGACCTCGAGCTTCCAAGCATCTCCTGCTGGCAATCGACTGCGAGGCTTAAGACGACATTTTGCGAGCTCTTGTGACAAGATGGCACCAACTACGAAGCAATATGATTATATAGTCATTGGAGGAGGCAGTGGGGGCTCTGGTGCCGCGAGAAGAGCCTCCGGGTGGTATGGAGCAAAGACGTGCATAATCGAGAATGGTAGATCTGGAGGCTGCTGCGTCAATGTCGGGTGAGCCACGCACGAATCTTTCTTTGCAATCACAGTTTGACGGTTCACAGCTGTGTGCCGAAAAAAATGACCTACAACATGGCTCAGATCAATAGAGCACTGAGAAATGGGCGCCATTATGCCTACGACATTCCAGAGAACACACCATTT
This sequence comes from Endocarpon pusillum Z07020, assembly GCF_000464535.1. Classification (NCBI taxonomy): domain Eukaryota; kingdom Fungi; phylum Ascomycota; class Eurotiomycetes; order Verrucariales; family Verrucariaceae; genus Endocarpon; species Endocarpon pusillum. Next base: position 41,395 of record NW_006913596.1, read on the forward strand.
GATTTTGGGGCTTTCGTGGAGAAGCGAGACGCGAGGATCGAGGCCTTAAACGGCATCTATGAAAGCAATTGGGCTAAGGAAAATATTGAGTTGATCCATGGCAAAGCCACATTCTTGTCGCCGCACGAGATCCAGGTTGATATGAAGGATGGCAGTGGGACAGTGACGTTGACGGCCCCTAAGGTCTTGATCGCCACAGGAGGCTACCCCTTGAAGCCAACGAATATCAAGGGTGCAGAATACGGTATAACTTCAGACGATTTTTTCTCGATGAAAAAGTTGCCCAAAAAGTATGTCTTGGTCGGTGCGGGATATATTGCAGTCGAGATGGCTGGCATGTTAAATGCCCTTGGCGTCGAAGTGCATATGTTCTTGAGGCAATCGAGGTTTTTACGGAAATTTGATCCTATGATCCAGGATACTATGACCAAGCATTATGAGGATGCCGGAGTGATCATCCACAAAAATCACCCTGATATCAAAGAAGTGGTGCAAGTCCAGGCAGCCACGTCCGAGTCGGATCCCTCGTCAAAGCAGCTAAAGCTAATCCATACCGATGGCTCAGAGTTCGAATGCAACGAACTATTATGGGCTATTGGTCGGGCACCTGAAATACAGGACCTTGACGTCAAGAGGATTGGCATGGAACTTGGGAAGAAAGGTCATATCGTGGTCGACGAATACCAGAATACTTCCATACCTGGCATTTATGCCATCGGTGACGTTACGGGTCAGGCGGAATTGACCCCAGTTGCTATTGCAGCCGGTCGCAAGCTAGGGGACCGTCTCTTCGGACCTCCCGAGCTTAAAAATTCGAAGCTCGATTACAATCGTATCCCGAGCGTGGTCTTCAGTGAACCGAATTGTGGTGCCACAGGACTGACTGAGCCTGAAGCCATCGACAAATATGGGAAGGACCAGATTAAGATCTATCATACCAAATTCAGAGCAATGTTTTACGATGTTTTTTCGGAGCCAGAACGGAGTCAGAACCCGACGGAGTACAAAGTTATCACTGTTGGCAAGGAAGAGGAAATCGTGGGCATGCATCTGATAGGGGATGAGGTCGCTGAAGCTATGCAAGCATGGGGGGTTGTTGTTAAGATGGGTGCCAAGAAGCGCGATTTGGACAGCTGTATCGCTATCCACCCTACTTCGGCGGAAGAATTGGTCACCTTGAAATGATTCAGGTTCCGAGCAGTGAGAAATCGACCTACCAGCAAGGTTAAAGGTGAACGTATAGGGGTCTAGCATCTGTCACGTCACAGCGCTCGAGCTTTTGATCTCTTTCCAATGACAGAAACTATAACGACCATGGATTGCTGGGTAAGCCCCCAGTCTAGAAGTTATCTTCTGCAGACACTTCAAACTACCTGGGAAATTGATTAGCCACCAGGCACTTTCTGCTTCTAACACCAGCCTACGGTCGTATCCTGCGACAAAGCATGCAATTTCATCATTATGCAGATCCTTGTGAGATGAAGTGCCAACCCTTTTCCTTGAATTCTTGTCATGCTTGCTCCCTGTCAAACTCTTCTCCCTCCAGAATAGCAGTTATCATATCAGGAGGTGCTGACTAGATGAAGCCTGAATGTTTTGCTTGCGGTACTGGATCTTGTCTGCTGAGTTTGGCGTGTGGAATTTGCCTGTTTGTCGACCGTATGTTACAAACTGCATAATTTTCCATCGCTACTTGCAGTGATCAATCAAATTAGCAAACGTGCGACGGTGCTATCATGGCTTCAGTATATATGTTCTTCACAATATCTGGAGTTCGAGCCTTTCCAAACTTTCAATACTCTGTCACCTCATATTCGCCTTGGCTTTTGGTCATGGCACCCCTCGACAAGGGGAAAGGGAAGGCTGGGTTAGACGCCGAATATCTCCCAATCCAAGAGGCTCCTCCTCCACCACCCCCATTGTCAGAGCAGCGAAGGAAACAGGCATCCAGAAGACAGACTGAAGAACAGAAAACTGATGATCATGACCCAGAAGACGATGAGCCTCTTCCACAACGCCCAAGCACTGGCAAAGAAGGTCAGAGCACACAATTGGACGCCAACTATTTCGCGATTGATCTGGGCAAGACCGATGCCATTTACGTCTACAGTCTCTCTTTCCTCAGAGGTTATGACCCAGGTAGCAAAAGACGTGAACGACGAGTCCTTCAATTGCTGTTGGACCAATATCCAGCATGTAAAAGTGCTGCCACAGATTACCGTGAACGTCTGGTCAGCATAAAGCAGCTTACAGAGAAGAACTTGCCTAGGACGCTTGAGGTGTTTTACCATGAAATAGGCGATACACCTGTTCACGGTGCCGACGCACTCAAATACTATGTTACGGTCAGTTACCTGAAGAAGCTCGAATTAGGATCTCTGCATGACTACCTAGGCGGGAGCAGTTCAGGTAGCCAATACACTGCCAAAGATGAGACTGTCGCTGCTTTGAACCTACTTCTGGGTCGACACACGAACCAATCGACCCATGTCAGCAAGATCGGAAGAGGTAGAGTCTTTGACCAACGGACAACTCAGCCTCTGAGGGCACCACTCCGTGGGGGCCTCGAGGCAGCGGTTGGATTTGAGAAAAGTGTGCGTATTGCAAGAGCAGGACTTCTGCTCAATCTCAATGCAGCAACATCTGCATTTTACGTGCCACTACGAATGGACGAATTGATCAAGCAATGGACCGACGAAGCATGTCCCCGTAACTATCGGGAAAACAAGAATGCTTGGCAGGTTCAGCACCTTGTCAAACTTGAAAGGTTTTTGAAAGGGCTGCAAGTCAGGGCGACATACGCACCACGACGCTTTCATTCTGTTTGGGGGATCGCGCGGGCAAGTAATGGCTCGAATCGGCCGATCCCCGATCAAGTGATGTTTGACCTTGAAAAAAAAGATGAGCATGGCAACGCTATCTCAAGCGAATCAATCACAGTCTTCGAATATTTCAGACGGAGTAAGTATCCTTCGGTGGAGTTAGGTAGTGATTTTGACGGGTAACATAGAACACGGAATCCGGACTGCGACTGACTGCCTGGTCGTCGATGTGGGGTCTCAAGACAGATCGATCTTCATTCCTGCGAATCTCTTGGACGTACTTCCTGGTAACTTCTACCGTCACGTCCTTCTTGGTGCACAGCAGTCAACTATGATCCAATTCGCTTGTCGTCCAGCAAGAATAGCGAATTCACCCACCCCCAATCATGGCTTGATCACCAATTCTGGTGTTCCCATGCTAGGGATTAGGGCTCAGCGTCCCCTAAATGGACCGGTAATAGCAGAGGTGCCGGTTGAGGAAATAGATGCTGACCCGACTTCTAGTACGATGGTTTCGGCTTTAATGTCGATTTGCATATGCTCAGGATCGACGGCCGCTACTTGACGGCACCAGTTCTGCAATACCGCCAATACAATGCAGGCGGCCCAGTGGAAAATCGTACAAAGATCTTACTAAGCGATGCTACAAAGCACGGGGCTTGGAAAATACATGATTGCGCACTCGCCCTCAGCGCCAAGCGCCACAATTGGTCGTGGATCGAATTCACCAAAGGTCCACCGTGTGATGAAGTCCAGCGACAAGTGTTTCTCAATGCTATCGAGGATGGTTATAAGAGGTACTGCTCGTTCGACAATATAGAACCATGGGATCATCCTGACGGTCTTTCATCTCACATCCTCCCATACCCCGATGGCAAACTTGAGGAACAAAAGAAAACTCTCCAAGAGTTTCTCAATAAATTCAAAGTCAATGTCGACTTTCTCTTTGTTATCCTTCCTGAGAAGAGCATTCCACAGTACGCGATGCTGAAGTTGGTGGCCGACACACTCGTAGGCATTCAGACTACCTGTGTGGTGAAAGAGCCCCAGTGGGAGAAAGAAGAAGAGGGGACTCAAGGCCAGCCATCGACCAGTGAGCGAGGCAATCAGACAAGCAACCAGGGAAATAATCCACGTGGCCGTCAGCAAGGTTACCAGCAGCGGTCACGGCCAGGCCAACAGCATCGAGGTCGCCCGCATCAAGGTCATCCGCATCAGGGTCACCAGCATCAAGGTCGCCCGTATCGAGGTAGCCCGCATCAAGGTCGCCCGCATCAAGGTAGCCGGCAGGGTGATCAACAGCTCACGATAAAAGAACAAGCTCGAGCCTACAGAGGGAAAACACAGATCAAATGCAAACCCGAGGTGATCGCGAATATCATGCAGAAAGTGAATGTGAGGCTCCGAGGCACTAATACCGTCTTGGCCAATGCTAAAGATCCGAAATTGTTCACACCCGAGACCATGGTCGTTGGAGCTGATGTTACGCATCCAGGTGTGGGAAGCCTGGATAAGTGTCCCTCAATTGCGGCTGTGGTTTGCAGTACTTACACGTCTTTCAGTCATTACACAGCATCACTGCGATGCCAGGGAAGCAAAGTGGAGCGCATTGAGAAGTTCACCGAGATGCTAGTCGAAAGACTGGAGTACTGGAAAGCCAAGTCTGGAGCCAAGTCTGGAGGCAAGTCTGGAGCCAAGTACCCAGAGCGCTTGGTTATCTTCCGAGACGGGGTGAGCGAAGGACAATTCCAGATGATACTGAAACAAGAATGGCCGCAGATCCAGAAAGCTTGCCGGGAGACCTACGCCAAAGCTAAACAGCAGTTCCCAAAGATACTACTGATGTGTGTGTTGAAGGTGAGCACATCCTTGCGTGGATCCCGACCGATGAGTTTGGGGCCCTCTTTAGGGAGCCAGACTGACATAGGACAGCGGCATGCCACTCGTTTCTTTCCCCGCTCTGAGGACGATCGAGACGTGCTCGGAAACCCCAAGTGCGGCTTAGTTGTGGATCAGGGCGTCACCTATAAAGACGGCTACGACTTCTATCTCCAGAGCCATGCGGTGATTAAGGGTACGGCACGTCCTGCGCACTATGTCGTCTTGGTAGATGAGCTGAATCTGGCTCCGGACATCGTTCAGCGCGAGGTGCGTGGCTCCCAACCATTCGCATCATGAGTACATGCCCAGCTGACATTGGCAAAACAGACATACCAGCATTGCTTCTTGTACGGCAGATGTAACCGCGCGATCGGGATACACCCGGCTGCTCGCCTTGCAGATCGAGCATGTGATCGTGGCCGGAAATATCTTCAGCATGTCTTTTCACCCGAAAACGACAGGCAGCGGACCTTCGACCGGGCTACGCCTGAAGACCGCGGCGCGTGGATTCAGGATGTCCATGACGATCTCAAGAATGAAATGTTCTTCCTATAGCGGCGGATTGTGCAGCTTTCTGTCTTCTGGATCAGAAGGGAATGTGGAGAGTTCTTTTATGTGTTGATGCTTGAAATCGTGTATTGTTCTCCCTATCGTCCAACTCGAAAGATGTCTCTCTTTTACAGTCTCGACTACCGTCTCGTTTGTCAGCTCAGACTTCGTTGTTCTACTGTTGTGGCAGACCGAGCGTGCTTTTTGCATTTCCATAGATTGGCTTTTTAGATGTACTTCTCCATAGAACGAGTTTGCTTTTCTTACTTGACAGACCGGGTGACAGCACCACCACCACCACCATAGACTACGCTTCGCCCATAAGCATTTCAACACGCAAAGACGAGTAGCTGAGGTGTAATGAAAGACTAGTATCACGCTGGGACAAGAAAATGAGGTAGGTTGGGAGTAGGTATAGACAGCGGTTACAGGCCTAGCCTTGAGATCGAGGATATAAAGCCTATGGCGTGGCGTAGACTTTCTCGACTTAGCATGCACTAACAGCCTACTGGGATGAAAAGCGTTTCCACGTGATTGAGAAACCTGAAGCGTAGATGGAGTCCTCCAATGATATACCAAGCCATAGAGTTGTGGAGTTCTCCAGAACACTACATATTTGACTAGGGGGGTGGGGGGAATCGAAAGGAGCCAAAACCTCGCAGAATGTACGAAATGTCATCCTAGACCCATGCAATGAATGGTCATAGAGGAAGTTGCCATTGGATATCCTAATTGGGGAAGAGCTAAAGGTTGCGCAATCGGGAATCAGCATGATTGATGCTTTGGAGGAAGCATACGTGGGACTTCTCGTGTATCCCGGATCTCGGCAGCAGGCTGGAGGCATCGGGTACTGGTGCTGTTTCGCTTGACTGTAAATATAGACAGACAGACTGTACGTAGTACATGGTGTGAGAAGATAGGAAGTACGCAGTAATCAATCAATCAATCAATCAATTATCGGATGATGAAACATGTTTGATGCCAAGCGTTCTCCTGAATCGGTCTGGCATTTCCGCCCTCAGCCGGACCAATGGGGGGGGGAGCATCAAGATGCTTGGTGTGATTGTGCGATGATTGACGTGAGTTTCAGCTCCTGTCCTCCACCACCACATTCGTGGACGAGGTACCCGCTGTCATTCTGGCTTGCGTCGACTCTCGCCCCCAACGGCCACAGTAATTCGCCTTCGCGTGCAGAATTACGTTTCGGTCACGACACAATGCGTCTCGGGCTGAGATCTTGTGATGTCAGGCTCAAATTGCTTCTCCATGTTTGAAGCTTATGTTCCGAGCTCCCACAGGCAAACCAGTTCATACTCGTAGACTTATAGTAACAGGCCGCCATTTAGGCCCAACTTCTGTTGCGCAGCTGTTCTTTTTCCAGCTTGTACTTGGACTGTTCGTGACCAAAAGTACGTTTTGTTCATTGGGCCTCCCTTCTCTCATTTCTGTTGGAGTAATCGAAGTCACCCCAAAAGCATTGTACGGCATACGGCGTACGGCATACGCTTCCCGCAGCCATGTCATCACCATCAGGATCTCCAACTCCTGCTTCAATCGCCAGGCCCACCAAAAGAGCCTCCCCAGCATCATCGGACACAAGCGTCTGTACCCCTACTCTGTCATTAGAGAGATCAGGATCCTCGGCCCCAGCATCATCGGACAGAGGCTTCTCTACCGCTGCACAATCATCACAGAAGTCGCCAAGAGCCAGACCTCCATCCAGACCTCCGCAGGCCACCAGGAAGGAACCTACAACCTCAATCGAGCGAAACAGTCCTATCACCAGGAGTACCGCTTACCCCTCCTCCTCCTCCTCCTTCTCCTCATCCTCCGCCTGTTCCCCAAGCGCAGCCGGTACATCCCACGCCCGCGAACCCCCCAGCTCTCGCCAAATCCCCACGCGCGACGCCAAAACGACCACCACCTCGCACGACGCCGAACAGATCCGCGACCAACTCCTGCACGCCAAATGCACGCTCCTGATCTACCAAACCTCGCTCAGCCAAGCGCACCCGGGCACCGACACCAGCGAGCTACGCCGGCAGATCGCCGCGCAGGAAGCGCGCATCGACGGCCTCACGCGCCGCTTCGACGCCGCCGTGCTCCAGGACGAACGCGCCAACCGCGCCGCGCCCTACGGCCTGGAGAAGCGCATCGCCGAGATCATGCGCAAGCATCGCGACCCC
>NW_006913596.1:48851-78254 GCF_000464535.1 Endocarpon pusillum Z07020
AGTGCGCTCGGGGAGTTTCTCGACACCGAGGACGAGGAGAGTAGCGACGGGCCCGGCTGGATTCAGCAGCTGAACAAGGCGATTCGGGAACAGGATGCTTTGATCGCTGCCATGGGGCCGGGGAGGTAGGGGTTGGGGCGCCGGGGCAGCCCCGGCTGGGTTTGTGCGAGACGGGCTGGCGTTGTGGTTAGAAGCGTGGAATCTTCTCGAGATAGGCAGTGGAGTTGCTGCTGCTGAGATGGAGCGCATTTCCGGTAGAGGTATATTTGGCAACGTTAGTTTGAGTGCTAAATGGTGTTCCCTTGCCAGTTGTCAGTGGATCGTATACTCTTCTTGCTCTTTGGAATTATGTGATATGTAGGGTATGAACGTGGAAAAGCAGTAGAAGATAAAGAGATGGAGATTGTAGAACGACAGAGGGAAGAATCGAGCAAAGAAGCTGTGATCAGCTGGGTAACCAGAATATTTTACAAGGGTATGATACATCACATGCTCCTATCGCTTGCCCACCATGCAGAGAATTGACTCGAGTTGAGTAGAATGGTTGGACCGTTGCGGCGTGCAAGGTCACACTTAAAGCACAAGCGCAGCTCATTTCTTCTCGCCGCCACTGCCACCCACGCCAAAGAATCCCAGGAAGGATCCTTTCATACTGCTGATCGATTCCTCCTGAAGCTTCTTTTCTTCTGCAGCCATATCATCCAGCCATTTCTGACCTTCCTCTCTGATCTGTTTGTCGATAAGCTCGTACTGCTTTTGGCCTCTTTTCCTGATTTGATCCCATAGCATTTCGCCTTCGGCTAATGCACTGGCATCAATGCCATCCGGAGCTGGCTGACCTTTGACGCCAAAGACCGAGGCGATGCCACCAACACTACGCTTGGGCTTCTTCTTCCGTTCCTCAGCTAGCCGTGCTTCGAACTTTTCTCGTAGGAGCTTTTCGCGCTTGGCGAACTCGGCGGGGATGTAGGTGCCTTCAAAGGACTTTAGGACTTTGCGTACGTCATCGAAACCCATCGTGGCGACGTATTCAAGAAACGGTATGAGTTGAACAAGTGTTTGGTCATTGGGGTTGCCAGTCCATTTTGGGAGGATAATGGCATTTTCCGGTTGGTGTTTGGCATGGCTCGGGACAGTGTCGATCATGATGATTTTGGAGAGATCGCGATTCAAGTAGGAGAGATCCTGGATTCATTAGGTGTTGCAGAAAAGACGAAAGAACAAAGCTTACCTTGATATATTCGCCTTTCTTGTAAAGCGTTGCTTCTCTAAAGAGTGGCCACCTAATAATGCGGTAAGGATCAAGTTTTCGTAACACTGAATCCCCAATAAAACTAGGTTGACTCGTGAACAACACCAACTCATAGTACTGGCTAAGATATCGTATGAAGTAGTCAACGCCTGGGCGTTTGGCAATTCGCCAGCCGCTTTCCCTTGTCCATTCTTGATGAACTAACAAGTCCTCCAGACTCAGAACCAGTGTAAAAGGTGCTCGTAGGTTCGGATCTGCCTCTTCGTCTGGTAGAAGTTTCGGGAATGCTGGTTCGTTGTAATAACTAAGTGTTGCGCCCAGACGTGCCCTAGCACGATTGTAGAACAGACCCAATCCCCAACCAGATGGCGCATCTGTGTGCTTCTTTTCCTCTTCCTCTGACTCCCAGTTCCGTCCAAGGTATAATGTCCATCCAACGAATGCTCCAGCCACCACAAGATACGTATACTTGATCAGGGCGTTCTTCTTCCGCTCGTTAGAAGAGATATAAGCATTTTTGGGAAGACCATCACTGCCTCGGCCCCCACCTCCACCTCCGCTGCCCGGGATGGGCTCAGCAGGGTCATCCGTAGTGTTGAGGCTGGCCGGAGGTTCATGTCCTCGCGAGTGCGCCTGCTTGAGTTCAGCATCGAGTGTGGATGGAATGCCTTTCGTCAGGTCTGGTAGAGGTTGCTGTGGGTCTCTGTTGCTATTCGATAGTTCTTCCTCAAATGCATCTGCTTCTGGCGTGATATTGCTTGTTTGATCTTTCCTTTGGCCGCCGTTGACAAGAGACGGCTCTTCTGCAGGTGGAGCAACGTCTCCGGAAGACTTCTTGGAAGTGTCAAATTCTGGCTGCGTATCTGTATAGTTGTTGGAGGAGGGAATGTTTTGCGCAGGTACACTATTTGCGGCGGAAGGTTGGGTCTGCCATTGAGACCCCGGAGTCGAAGCGGTAAGCTTCTGCTCGCTTTGTATTTTCGGTTTCCTTTCTCTGGCGTACGACCTTTTCTGGGCTGTAGAAAGAGCTATTCTTATTGCAGGAGTAAGTGTCCTCGGCCTCGCAAGAGGCAGCAGCGCGCGACCTAGCATCACCTTTTGGATCACGTCATGGTAGGGACGACGTCTAGGAGAATACTGAAGCGGAGGATGCGTGCACCCAGGATGATGCAATCAATTGGACAACGTGATCAGGAGGATTCCAATATTTCTCCAAATTTCCTATTTAGTTAAGACTCGACCGCAAAAACCATGCCAAGCCTGAAGCTCAGCGGCGCCAAGGAGGATCACCACGACTACATTAAGTAGTACTGAAGTACTATGTACTGCATAGTACCAGTCAGCTTATCCGGCCTTAGATACATCCACTGTCATCATTCTACCTGGAAAGCAATCCAGCTTACCACAGTGGGCAAGATGAGATGGATGAAGTTGCACCAGTTTGTGCAGCTTAGCACTGACGCAGGTCTGAAACAGGGTCATGTCACGTGCTTGTTATGCTTGGCGTTCATAGAGTAGCTTCCACCGTTGCTCTCCTGCAACCTCTCCGAACAGCATACTCAATCAGATCAATCAATTTGCTTAATCCATTGCAAAACCATTGCAGGTCACATTCTGACATTTCTTGAACGATGCCTCCCCTGAAACCGATATGGTTGCACTCGTTATATCAGGTTATCCAAGGGCATGGTGTGACGATATATGCTCAGACTATCTATTTAGGTTCCGACGGGCCCCAGTACCTCACCTTTCCAGAACTGTATACTTCCCACCGGGTTCAAGTTGTGAGCCAGCTTTTTGGTTCCTGTTCTAGCTGAATGATGTTGTCCTTTGGCGAAGTCTTGGTACACTACCATCTTCATTTTGCTTCATGTATATTATCTCCATTGCCTCTGAAGGAGTTCGATGGCAATGCATTAGATGATGTTTTCTTTGGCAGTCCAAAGTATTCGGTCTATAGATCTATGGAAGTCGGCGTTTCAGCTATCAAATTTCAAACTCTCAACATTACGTTCTGTGTTTTATGCTTACCTTTTCTATGTTCAAGCCACCACCTATCAGAAGCAAGCTATGAACCAATTGCCATATATGTATTGATTCCACGGTCCCAATCCTTCATCCTTCTTTCCATTCCTCTACCCAACATTCTTATCTACTGCTTCACAGCTCCATATCCAGTCCCCACACATCCATTCATACTAGGAAGAGAACCCTCACAAACATCTTCAGCATGCCTTCGATGCACACTATCGTTATTCCGCGGCCCGTCTCTATGGCGCTCCGTGCGGTAGAGCTCCTCTCTGCAATTGTGAGTATACCTATGTCAAAACATTCCACACCGCTGATGATTCCCAGATTGTTACTGCTATCATAGGCTACTATATCTACCCTTACGCTCAGAGCAAGACCTGGCCTGCAAAGCGCTTCATCTTCGCCGAAACCTGGGCATGTCTCTCAATTATACTCAGCGTACTTTGGCTTGTTCCATCCATGGCTCATAAAATTCCATGGCTTGCAGACTTTGTCACGTCAGGTGGCTGGTGGGCTTCTTTTGGCCTTATCCTCCAGGCAATCAACCAGAGCAACAACTGTGGATCATTTTTCAGCTCGGGCAACGGGACTTTCTGCAGGAACTGGAAAGCTGTTGAGGCTTTCTGTTTTATCAGCGGCATTGCTTGGATCGTTACCGGCCTCTTTGGCATCCAATTCGTCCAGGCAAGGCGGAGAGGTGGTCGGGGTGGTGGTCGCTTCCGCTAGATGGACGCCCTGGTCAGGCAACGATGAGGTGTCACTGGCGGCCGGCACATGAAAGGGGCAAGATGTAATGATTACCGTTGGAGAATGTGTTCGATCTGGACCAGGTGTGGAGTTTGTGGAGTTTGTGGTGTTGGAGGCGCTTGGCTGTGTTGGTGCTAGCACCGGCAGCCCAATTCTTGAATTCTTGAATACAAATTCACTCGCTGACAAACTCGCTTTCTCCTTTCTCTTCTTCCTTTCCCCATAAAGAAAGTTGAATAGCCCTGACATTTTTGACGCTTCGTCCACAGCCATATTTATGTTCGAGGAGTTGTATTAGCAGGGGAGAATGACACTCATACTTCTCAAGAACAGCAGCTAGGTCACCAATGAGCTGACCTGTCCCGTTGGTATTTCGAGACATCTCCGCAATCATGTCATCCATTGCCACCTGACGTCTGCTACCTTTACCTTTCACCTTCAATCCATCCTTGATTTTCGGCCGCATACCTGTGATATACCTATGCAATCTGATATATGGCGTCTGTATGGCATGACGGTCTCGTGGAAGCCTTCCCAGTACCCGTGACAAAGCTCCACAGTGCACCATTCAACAGCCCACGCATTGAAGATGCCATCAAAGCCTTGACTCTATCACCACCTGCTACCTCTCCATTCCCCTTCTTCTCCCTCCCGGCCGAGATCCGCAACCGGATCTACTCCCTTGTCCTTTTCAGCCCCACCAAATCCCGCAAACCGTCCTCCAACCGCCCTCCGCCGACCTCCCTCTACCTAATCTCCTCCCGCACCCACCGCGAAGCCTCCTACATCTTCTACACAACCCAAACCTTCCGGCTCTTTCCCCTCCAAGAGTTCAAACCCCTCCCCACCGTCTCCGAGCTCCCACCCCGCTACCGCTCCCTCATCACCAACACCGAATTAATCCTCGGTCCCGGCTGGACCGCACCCCCCAAATCATGGAAAGTGACACAGCGCATGGCAAAGATACTCAGACAGTTATGTCGGGTTAGGTGCTTGAGGGTGTTTGTGGAGGTCGATCCGTCGCATCCGCTCTTTGCGCGGTTCAGGGTGTCGCATGGCTTTTATACCGAGTTTGCGGGCAACCTGCTGAGGGTTGTGTTGGTGGCGATGCCGCAGGTCGAGTTTGTGCAGTTGGATGGCAATCCGAGCGTGCAGATGGATGGGCCGCTTGTGGTGAGGTTGAGGACGGAGATTGAGGGGCAGGGGAGGGTGGTGAAATGGGGCAAGGAGAGGGGCTGGTCGGCTGCTGATCGGGAGGGGTTACAGGCTGAGATTAAGTCAGAGGATGTAAACGACTGGACGGCAGAGACGCAATCGTCAAACGAGATGCTACCTGAGGTTGGCACGGCTTCGGCACGAGGCGAATATACTAGTGGGAGTTGATGATGAGCTCGTGTGTCCATGCTGTGCTAATATTGTTTTGCCCAACGCCACGCTCTCACTCCGCATGCTACGAATTGGATGGAGATATACTACCAAGCAACGATTACTATAACTCTTCGTCAACCTCCATGCCACCATTCTCTTGGTGGCCATTCGTTTGCTGTGCCTTCTTTGCGTTGCTGGCTTCTTTGTCTATCATCTGTCGTGATACAGCAACGATGTTGTCTTCGATCAGCTGTTGGCCCACATCTTCAATGTCTATCCACATACATCAGCATCGCATATACAAATACGGGCAATTATACAAGGGTGAACTCACGTTTCTTGGGATCAACTTTACCAACGTATCTCGTCTTCAATTGATCCTTAGTGAGCTCTCCTTCCTCGCGCACCCTCTTCTCGTAACCTTCTGCCAGGTGGACTAACTGCCTTAAGCCCTCCTCGTTCCGTTTTCTCTCTCCTTCAAAACTGCCTGGCAGCTCCAGGCCTTCTGTCCAGACTTCTTTGTGTAGATTCATGAGCATATTCTCCTCGAGGCCCGTTTTTCGATACTGGATGCCGATACTGTAGTAATGTCGATTCAGTCCATGTATCAAGGCTTGAATGCTGGGTTTATTGAGATGGCCCAGGTTGGAGGTTGTTTGTCGAGGTTCCTGGCCCATCATAAGGGTTTGAGGGGCGATGAGGCGGAAAGCATCTATCACGACCTTCCCTTTGACGGACTGGATGGGATCAACCACTACAGCGACGGCGCGGGGTGTGAGCTGTTCAAAGGATTGTTGGGTGTTGATATCGACCGACGAGAGCCAGCAGCCAAATCCTGGATGTGAATGGTACCAGCCTACTACTGTTTCAGGCCTATTTTCGTTAGCAAGAAGAATACGGTGACGATGGCAAATATTAATACCGTCCTGTCTGCCGTAACATGTCCATCATCTTGGTCTGGAAAACTGGATCCACAGCTTCAACACTAACTCCTGTTCCAGATTGTGGCATGGCGAAAACGTCCACCACTCGAACTGTGAAGTCATCAACGAACTCGCCCAGCATCAAGCCCATCACTTCCATCGGCACCCCTGCTCGGCCGTGTCGGAGCATCTTGAGTAAGGCGAGAGATGAGATGTAGACGGTTTCGGAGTTGTCGATAAGATTCGGCGTGTCCTGGCCAGCTGCGCCTTGATTCATGCCGGGCATGCTTTGAGCTGCAGCGAGCATACGGTTGAGGCGATCCATGGTGATTACTGGGGCGGAGGTAGCGGTAGGTAGCGGATGCGACGAGCTTTTGAGCTCAGAAACGAAGCTGAGATCCTACTCGACTCTGTTCACCAATGGCCCTAAGATATGGACGATCCTTCTGGTTGACTTTTCCTCCGGTACTGAGGCTGGAACAGTGTTGACTCAAGAGATGAGCAATGGGAGGTGGCAGGTATTATTATCAAAGTATTGTTCAGTCACGATATTCGATATTCGATATTCGTGTACCTGAGTTGCCTTCATGAATCAGAAAAAGACTAGCCATTTTGGGTCAAGCCACCATGCTTCCCTTGAGCTCCTGGTCCCTGGTCCCTTGTGGACTCTCCGCATCTCTCATGTCTCCCCAAACTCACTTCTTGTCGACAACTATCTTCCATATCTCACGCTCGATCTCCGCTCTGTGACCCGGTGTCTTCATCTCACTGTGACCCTTTCTAATACGCATATCTACCGCTTGTGTAGGCGTTCTCTCCTTGCACAAATACTCATCTCCCGCTTTTTCTACCCTTCTAAGGTCCACCTTGTACAACACATGCTCAAAGATCATTCTACCCATATTTTATACGCTCTTGCAAAATAATTCCGACAATACCGACAGTTGTTGCACATCTTCCTGCTCGTCATTTCTCTGCCCATCTTCTGAACGCTTTCCTCAGATTTGAGCAGCTGAGCATTTGTGGTGGGCGAGCAGACCAGGCGGCCAACCTCAATCTAACTTCACTCTGCCGTCATCGATCGAAGTTTTGCAGCAACATTCTGATCAAAACCTCAAGAAACCGTCTCCCTTCTCACCTCCGGGGAGTACTTCCACCCCTCTGTATCCGCTTGCAGATCTACACACAGCATGGCTCTCTTTGCCCCTGTCGACACGGCGAACCTGAATGGAGGGAGCGGAGACAAGAAAAGAGTAGCATACTTCTACGATTCAGACGTGGGGAATTATGCCTATGTTGCTGGCCATCCCATGAAGCCGCACAGAATTCGGATGGCACATAGTCTGGTCATGAACTATGGCATGTACAAAAAGATGGAGATCTACCGGGCAAAGCCAGCCTCGAAATTTGAGATGACACAGTTTCATACCGACGAGTATGTCGAATTCCTCCAGAAGGTCACGCCTGACAACATGGACTCATATGCAAAAGAGCAAACCAAATTCAACGTTGGTGACGACTGTCCGGTCTTTGATGGCCTCTTCGAGTTTTGTGCGATTAGTGCTGGTGGGAGCATGGAGGGGGCCGCTCGGTTAAACCGTGGAAAAGCCGACGTAGCAATCAACTGGGCAGGTGGCTTGCATCACGCAAAGAAAAGCGAAGCAAGCGGCTTCTGTTACATCAACGATATCGTTCTTGGTATCATTGAGCTTCTCCGATTCAAGCAGCGGGTGCTGTATATCGATATCGACGTCCATCATGGAGACGGCGTTGAGGAAGCTTTCTACACAACCGATCGTGTCATGTGCGTGTCCTTCCACAAGTACGGCGAATACTTTCCTGGAACAGGCGAGCTTCGAGATATTGGGGTTGGGCAAGGGAAATATTATTCCGTCAATTTTCCTTTAAGGGATGGCATTGACGATGCAGCCTATAAAGGAATCTTCGAGCCCGTCATTAAGGCTGTCATGGATTGGTACAGGCCGGAAGCAGTTGTTCTACAGTGTGGTGGTGACAGTCTTTCTGGTGATCGATTAGGATGTTTTAATCTGAGTATGGAGGGACACGCTAATTGCGTCAATTTCGTCAAAAGCTACAACCTTCCCACTTTGATTTTGGGCGGTGGAGGGTACACCATGCGCAACGTAGCGCGGACTTGGGCATTCGAGACTGGTGTGCTTGTTGGTCAAAACATGCAAAGCGATTTACCCTACAACGACTACTATGAGGTATGTAACATTTCCATGAAAATTACAAACAAACATTACTGACCGAAACAGTACTATGCACCTGACTATGAATTGAATGTTAGGGCCTCAAACATGGACAACGCCAACTCCAAGGAATATTTGGAGAAGATCCGCACTCAAGTCATCGAAAATCTACGGCGCACGACATTTGCGCCTTCTGTACAGATGACAGACGTACCTCGAGATTCAATGGCCATGAACGAAGAAGATGAAGCTGAACTCGATGATCTAGACGAGGATCAGAACCCGGATAAGCGAAATACACAACATCGATTCAACAAGTATATTGAGAAACCTGGAGAACTGAGTGACAGTGAAGATGAGGAGATGAACGAAGCCAACGGCGTTCGCAAACAGCCCGGCATTCGGAAACGAAGAAATAGGCTGGATTATCGAAACTTGACGGACTGGAACGGAGACTCTGCCATCACGAGCGGAGCAGCAACACCACAAGCTGCTTCCTCCATACCGGAAAACGATGTGGATGGAGACGTCAATGTCGAAGATGTCGAGCCTGCAAAGACGCAAGAACAGAGCACAGCCTCGCCTGCAAATGCTGCAAACGGTGACATGGATGCCTCAGTCGTACCATCTACGAAGCCTGCGAACGAAGAGGAGGATGTGGCCATGGAGGATGTTGGTAACGAAGCTGCTGAACCTCCTACAGATACAAGTGGTACAATCGTGGCTCAGCATACAGCCAATGTACAGCAAGCCGTGACTCCACCTTACTCCCCAGTCGGGTTTGCCACAACCGAATCATCAACAAATGGTGAGACATCAGGAGCAGCAGGTCCAACTATAAAAACCGAGATGACGGCAGAAGACGCAGCAGTAGTAGCTCAAGGCGAAGGTCTGGCCGACCGAGAAGTTCAAAACGCTGAAGGGGAAGCTGCAGCTGAACACGATTCGAAAATAAGCTGATCATTTGCTTAGCGATGGGTCAAGCTAAAGTGCATGATATGATTGGCGCGATTGCAAAGTTAGGATTCTCACATGAGCGAGGCGTTGTGGATGATATCCCGGGTAATGTCGATGGCTGGCACGCCTTGGGATCGGATGTAGAACTCGATTCCATCCGAACAAAAACGAGACTTCGGATAGCTAAGTAGCAAGCACAGCATCTTCATGTATACTACCGTACTAGAATTAGCTAAGAAAACTCTCATTCTCAATGCACTGAATGGAGTGGGCAATCAACTTCCTTACCACAAAGCCAGCATTTTTTTTCCCTCTGCACGTGACTATATGAAGAAAATTGCGCTAGCAGGTGACAACTCTTGGCAGCCCACAACCAATTTGTTACACTTTGATATCAATGCCGTGCTTTGACACCGATACCGTCAGTCGTTTAGCCGCCTCCAGCAGTTCAAGAAGTTACTATCCAACATGTCGAAACGAGGGTACGTATCACTTCTCCCTCCCAAATTCGCTGTTTGAAGCTACCTTTACACCCGAGAAATACTGACTTCTCTCTCTTCTCCTAGTCGTGGTGGTGCCTCTGGCAACAAATTAAAGATGACTCTCGGTCTCCCTGTGTATGTCTGCACCTCGGCTCTCTCTCCTGTACCGTACATATCATGGCGACCTCACATGATCGTCATCGGTCGATTAAGCAAGAACAGAAAATAACTTGACTAACAAAAATCCCTGGGGTATTCTGCAAACAGCGGAGCAGTCATGTCCTGCGCCGACAACTCGGGCGCCCGAAACCTCTACATCATCTCCGTCAAGGGCATCGGTGCGCGATTGAACAGACTCCCTGCGGCTGGGGTGGGCGATATGGTGATGGCTACGGTTAAGAAGGGAAAGCCTGAGCTGAGGAAGAAAGGTAGGGCTTGCCTTTCTTTCCTACATCTACAGCACTGCATCGGCTGAAGGGGTTTTGCTAATGGAACTGTGTGTTTGGTGCAGTGATGCCAGCAGTGGTGGTGCGCCAATCGAAACCCTGGAGACGGGCAGATGGGGTGTATCTCTACTTTGAGGATAATGCGGGCGTGATTGTGAATCCGAAGGGGGAGATGAAGGGGAGTGCTATTACGGGGCCAGTGGGGAAGGAGGCGGCGGAGCTGTGGCCGAGAATTGCAAGTAATAGTGGTGTGGTTATGTGAGGGAAGCGGAGGGAAGGAGAGAGAACAGGGCATGCGTGCGAACGAGTGGAGTCTTGGTGCATACAGCAGGCAGGTAGCCACGCCAGTAAAGGGTGCGTAAACGAGACCAGCTGCTTTTATGGATCGTATGGCATAAACTCATGGCTTCAGACATCTCTGCTACGGTTAGAATTGCCTTGTCAACTTCCTCCCTTCCCCTTCCCTTGTCCTGGGTTTGTTGGATTCAAAGGACCAACCGCTGCATGCTTTGGCTATGCTCTATCCCTCCATTTTCCCAGAAATCTACAGTTTTGCACAAGCCCCTGGTCCCCCTTGTATCAATCTACAATCGCCCACCTGTAGTGGTCAACTACACATTCCCGAAGCCTGGTTCTCGGGTACATGAGTCTGCACCTAATGTGGCTCCGGTGAGCAACTAGTTCCCAGGGTCCTTCGGTCCCACAAATAAGCCAGCAAGACCCAGGGCCCAAGGACCACGGACAAATTTTCATGGCATTTTGTTGGCAAGATTCCGGTAGCCAACATGGCCACGAAATCTGTCAGGGTGCCTTAGCCTTCCAGTTCGGGCAGATTTTGCCGCGTGAAAGAGAGAGTAACACCTGGACACACGAACTTGATCCGCGTTTTAGGATAGCCGGTCCCGTTTCCGATAGAAATGTCCGGATCTCATCATCTTTCGTGTCATGTGTTGACTCTGAAGTAGAGTACCCAGCGGTTTTAAGAGCAATTGTGGGGGCCAAGTCGGAGGTCTTTAATGTACTCTTATCGTACTGCGGAAGAGTCAGTATAGAAAACAATATGTGCCTGAAAATACGTTAATTTATTGTAGGCCAGTTATTGATCTTGGTCCTTAGAGCTCCAGGGCTTGGTAGGTCGCACATGTGTGACATTAGACACTCAGGACTCGACATCAGTTGGAGTCACTAGCCGGCTAGCCTCGTCGATCTAGAACGGACAGGGATGCTGAGAACAGAACGTAGTCTGTCTAGCCTGCAGTTAACATCTTCTCAAGGGATGCTAAGGAGGCGAGAAAGGACTTTCCCAAACCATGAGTCTCCCAACTATCTCTCAGAACTCTGTGCCTGCCTTTCTCTGTCTAATTCATCTTCGTCGTCAAATAACTGGTTCTGCAAGGATTGCCGAAAGAATTTTCAGTGGTCCCGTTGCTGCTTTGGAACAGTGAGCAGCACTAAGTATCTGCTGAAATGTGTCCCGACTCGCAAACTATACCCTCACAGAAGAACTCCCTGCTAGCTTATCTATTGTAAGGAGTGGCCATGTTTGAAATTGCATAAGAGTGGGTGTCTAAAACATCCAGAGCATATCGCGTTTCATAATAAACCGGTTTAATATCCTGCCCCTTTACACATTACATGAATTGCGGAACTGCGGACACGTGAGAGACTCAGATATAATCACCGTCATCATCATCCCAAGGTGCTTCACTTCCTTCCTTTGTAAATTAGTGCTTGGAGGTAAGTACGGTTTAAACATTACCCTCTCCCCCCCCCCACATATTTCACTGCTCTCTTATACTACCAATCATTTGAGTATAAGATGCCATGCCTTGGTTGTGGCGATCGAGAAGGCAACGCTTGTGGCTGTATCCCGGTACATCTTAGGCGACGGAGACGTCCCCAGCGGTCAGTACCACCATCAACTGGGCAAGTCCAACAAAGCACTGGTACGGCTCGGATAACTGGGCCAGCAACCTCGCATATGAAAAGAGATCAACAGACTCAACAAAGAGAGCAGAGTGAACGGGATACTATTCGTCCAGCTGCCGCCCCAAGAGGACAAGAGCATCCGTTGGCTCCTCAGCGAGATTTGACTGGACAACAGACCGTCTACTCATGGCCTCGTAGTACAGGGATTGAATATAATGCTCAAAATTGTTTTGCTATACAACACAATACATTACCCAGGCGCGGGGAAGGAACTCAATTTAGCCCTCGAGATCGTTCTCTTGAACAGCAGACTATATTGGCCAGGCCCCGCGGACCTCAGCACAGTCCCAAAGCTAGACCAATGTTATATCAGCCAGCTCATTCAACGGCAGGTGGACAAATATCAAAATCGAACGAGAAGGCAAGACATGGCTCTGCAGGAGCGAATAGTGTGCAGCTTCAGCGAGCGGGTCAAGAAGTGGCAGAAACTCCTATACCAGGCACAGCGTCAGTTACAAGACGATCATTTGACCCTTTCGAGACTCTTGTTCGGACTGGAGGCCGCCTAGTCGAGCTTAGCATTATCATAGTGGTTAACATTGCCCCCAGATTCGAATCACATCCTATACCGGTTAGCATGGAAAGCTTTCTAGACCAACTCGCAGAGAATTACAACAATCAGACAAGCTCCCAGCGCATTGTGGCTAATAGTTCTGAGTCTGAGCTGAACGAATGGGTGGTGGAGGGTTATGTAGGCGATCCACCTACTTTCAATTCGCCACGTAAGTTACTTTCACCCCAATATTCTCGCACATTACAAGTCAACTAACAAGTATACTTCAGAAAGTATTATGCTCTACTCACCAAATTTCCACCCTTGCTCACCCTGGCAAAAAGATATTCAAGAACCGTTGAGATATCTTAAAGCCCAGTATGAGATACAGAGCGATCCTGAGTGTCTTGCTATCACAAATGTCACAGTCGATCCGTTTTATACTGGACGAGACATCAAACGGGCCGCTCAGGCCATAATCTACTTTTTCGAACCTCTGATTATATTGATACCTGATGAGCTCAAACCAGATTCAGTCCAACGAACAAATCAACGCGACAGCCTTTCTTCAACAGAAACCAAAAAAGCCCAATCTCAGTCTATTGTTACTATGGAGGCCATCGGGACCATTGAGACCTTCCATTTCGATCTTCTCGATTCCACTGCTCTGGAACTCATACTGGACTTCTTCCAGCAGGCAAATGCCGAATACTGTTTCTGGTGTTTTGAAAAGCTACTGTGCAATCCGGCCATATCGTTTTCTCCCGGTTCAGAAACGCATTCGACGGTCCAAGATGCCTTCCGTTGGGTTAGTGTCCGGCTAGCTTTCATACAAGGGTTCCTCGCATACACCTCTCTGTCTCACCTGCAGAGGATTCCTCAAACCTGCGAGGGTCTGCGCGAATTCATGTCCGGAAGACCTCCGCCGGCAGGGACCACTCTCCGTGGAAGATACAATGTGAGAGGAGTCAGAGTCGGCTAACTTGCTGGGAAAGTCCAGTATTGCGTTTGCATGCTCTGAGTTGCACCACCCTCCTGAATAGCACCCTGTGCAGTCTACATTGGAAGATTGGACCGTACATTCCTCCTACCTTTTCACACCTCCAATCACACACTCCCTATGGACTTCGCCCTTGATCTGATGTCTTGTACCACAAATGCTGCCCAGGCACATTTCCCCAGCGCACATCCACGACACCACCCTCTTCACAAATAGGGCTTTCTGATCCCTTCTTTGAAATGATGTATCTCAGATGCATCTATATCGAATGCTCATGGAGTAAAATCCTGCGAGTCAACCTTATCTGTACTCAAGAGTTTATGTACCAGACGCGCTAATCGAGGCATTGACTACGGAGGGGATAAAGGCTTCAACGAGATTCGGTGATTATCCACCCTTACAACTCTTTCAGATACCCGAGTACGGCACGGTGGTTGCTTCATACAGGACATCAGTCCTCCGCTCCGCGCCATAACCAGGAATTTTTGCCCTCGTTTGGCCGGATCTGGTGATCAGAGCACCTGGCAGACGGTTCATTAAGGATGTTAGATACGGTTAAGTACGGCTACGTCACCTGACTGAGTTATGGAATCGAGAATGGTCATGGCTTCGGAAGCGGAAAAGAAAGCATATGGCCTTGGATTGGTAGATGCCAGACATAAGCTAATTTACGGTCCTTTGGTACAACAGTAAACCTCATAGCAGACTTCTCATCCAGCTTTATTATGCCTATACTACCTTCTCTGCCAGGGCGGTCACCAGAGCTGTAACCATATCCTGTAACTGGATCTGCTGCAAACAGTGAAGGCAAAAGCATCGGATTTCTTGGCAACCACACACCACGAAGGCCAGCTCGATTCTCAATCTTCGTGAATCCACAATTAGGCGCCCCATTCCGATATCATAAACGTGTACTTGTCATTGCAAGAGACGACATCAACTGCTTCTTCAATCACCATGCGCCCCGCCGTTTCGGGTCATAGAATCCTTAAAATCCTACGAGGCAGGGATCACTGCGGCTGAGCTTCCATCAGGGAGAGCAAAATCCGAAGGACTCATTCCAATCAAATGTGCCAGTCTGACCTGGGTGATTGCGTGACAATCGAGCACGAAATCCTAGAAGAGGTCATCAGCATCAACTACAACCAGACAAAGCGAATGAGAATAGCCCGCGAATGTACTTACCTTGGTAATGACCTCTTCTTTCCCTGGCAAGGGGTATTGTCTCCGGTGCTCCTTGAGTTTTACAGCGTGATCCCTCGCAAGGATCCTGACTGCCAGTTGGTGTTGATCTTCTTCATAAGCAAGTAGACCGCCAATAAGCTCGTCCGGGGACATTCGCCGGGACCTCGCATCCCAGATTGCCGTTCCCAACGTTGCATGGTGAAGCGCAATATCCACTGCCGTGCACAGTATTGTGCGGTGTTTTGCCTCGAGCTTGGTATGAGGGGGTTTTCCATGCCGTTGTCTGTGAGGGTCGGCGAACTTGGACATCAAAGTGAGTTCGCATAGAGACGGTAGATCTTGCTCCAAGGACTTGATGTTGAGCTCAAGTTCGATACCTATGTCGTCCGTGTTCCTGATTGATATGTCTACTGTGAGATTCTTGATCAAGGATGTGTTCAACGGAGTGGCCCTTCGCCAGATATCGTTAAAAGATCGGCCATTGCTCGAGACGAAGCTGTTTTTGCCGTACAGAATAGGGACGCCTTCGCGATAGAGTTGGCGGCACACTCGAAGAATTTGTGCTCCTGCAATCGAGGTTGGGCCCTTTGTGCGTATTATTTCTAACTGGTTGGTCGTGCATGGTAGGCAAGGAAAGCTAACAAGAGCGTAATGTCCATATTCGAGATAATCGATATCTTGAGCCGGACCTTCGAGCTCGACTTCGCCAAAATGTTTCTGTTTCTTGTCTATGACTCGGCGATTACGATTGACAAGGAGACAATCAAGTATGATCAGGCGGCTGTCCAAATCGATTCCCAGCAAGTTCGGAGTGGAATCATCCAGGGGTGCCGTAGCTCTATCATCGAAGGCCTGTTTCGGCTTGTCCCCTTGCAGGATTTGGAGTGGAGTCTGTCGAGGTATCAAACTATATTGCCTATCTACCAAGGAGTCTTCTGTTAGGGGCACATTGTCAGTGTTGGCGAGAATGGCTGCTGGTTGAGTGCTGGGTCGAATTGCCGAAGAATATGTGAGATTGTTCATGATGATACTGGTCAACCTAACAGGCTTTTATCGCGAGACTGGAAAAGAGTATGTTGGTAGAGATGATTTCGTAGTAAGTCTATTCGTCGAGGGAGATGTGACATCTTTATGAAGGTTGCAAATCAAACGTTCACTCGTGTTTCAAGCATTGTGACACCCATGTGTTCGTCGCCCCATCAGGCTAACGTGTGAATCTTTTCATGCAACTGCAGCTTTCCAGACAGATATCAAATACGTGTTCGTACCTTACTTTGTTAGAGAGATGTCAGTTCTCATAGATTCCATTGTAGAGCAAAGACTTGTCATCAGTTATAAGCCCATCAAGTCTGCAACATCATGCATTTAGGGCACTCACATAGCTCTCTTGGAAGCAGCGTGATGACAAAGGAGCAGTTCGTATATTTATTCTCTCACCAGGCAGCTCTACCCAAGATTGGCATGCTGCAAATGATCATGGATAACACCCAGTAAGGCAGGAAGCAAATCCCCCTAGCTTGACATCCTGTAATTCACGGGCTGATCTTCGAGCGCTTATAGACTGGTGAAAGAGCACTGAGAAGATATTGCCAAACGCAAGGCACTCAGTCTCAAGTACCTTAGAATCATGGCATTGTATTAAGCCTTGTCGACTGAGCTGCAGTAACATCTTGAATAGCCAGATTTTGCAAGTGACAATGGGAATCTCGTTAAGGGTGTTGTCGCAGGACTGATGGAGCGGTTAAGTCTCTATTCGCTTGCTGCAGGAGTACTGCCAATCCGCACCAAACAACACAAGAACAGAGACTTGAGAATACAGCCGCTGACGAACAAGTGGTGGTCCTTTGGGTAGACTACATGCCTGTGAGAGGGAATAGAGGCCTGACTCTAGGTTCCTTGACTTCACAAGGGAATACGGACAGTCTGGCGAGTGTGTACTAAGCCTTGTGAAATGATAGGCTCATAAATGGACATTGGAGTCCCTGTACTATAGCACGAATCTAATGAAATCAAATCAAGCGTATCTGAGCGTCCTGCGAACAAGATAAATATTGAGCCTGAAAATTGTCTTCCCGGAATTCTCTGCAAGCCTTGGCAGCTTAACCACTGTTTGCCTGCAAATCTCCACTCTAACCTTTCCCAGTCTTCCTGCTCTTGTACATTTTATCATGTCTTGAGTACTGTCTTGTCAGAATGTTCACGTACGGTTGTCCCATAATTAACTTCGGCCATGGAAACAGGACACAGTAAGGTTGATCATGCTCGGTTGTGAAGCTTCGATCTGTCCAGAGTCCTGCAATGAGCAGAATACATAGGCAAAGATGACTTTTAGTCTCATCACAGGTACTACAACGTGCATGCATGAGCATAATGTCTAGATACATCGAGCACACAGACTTTTGTATCACCCCAGAGTTCAGTGGGATTAGCAAAGGAACGCAGTGTTGGAACAGAAAATGATATTAGGTTCCTCCAGGAAGGCCATGAACTTCAACAAGAGAGCCGAGAGATACAGTGCCATTGCTGCCAAGGTAGTTAAAATAAGCTCCAGATGCTATCTATTCTGACAGGTTCCCAAAAGCTGCACAAGAAAGGTGATGTAGCACCAAAGACCGGTGAACTCAGCACTTGAGTCACTGACTATAGAAAACCGGACTCCCGAAGAACTGGCTCCAACAACACTTCAGAATTTATACAGCCTCATTTATCCCAAAGCTCTCTTCAAGCCGGACCTTCCCCTGAACCTTCGACTTCTGAGCTATCATCCTCTAAAGCGACTTGCTTAGGAGTCAGACGAATTTTGTCCTTCAGCGAGAGATACTTGAACTGATCCCGAAGGTAGTCATCGACGATCTCGTAGTTTGCATAGATCATGCCGCCATGATCTCGGCTTCGGATGACGACAGGCTTCGGTGGCTCAGAAGACGTTGCACTTTCGCCCAGCGCGAAGTCGCGGGGGTCCTTGGCAAGCAAATCAGCCCACCCAGCACGCCTGATTGCTCTGCTATCGACGATGATATCCTATGCACACTTCGTCAGCTGCTTGTGAGATGGAGAGAAAATTTGGTGTGGCAGGTCATACCTTGGCAATTACTTTTGTTATTCGAGGAATCAAGTCGATTCGGACCTGTTCTCGGATCTTGAACCGACGATCCTCGGCCAGAATCTTGACCGTGAGACGACATCGATGCACATCATTGGTCATGTCTCTACCAAAGTCGTCCGGGTCGTCATCCTCATGGGGCATGTCATTGATGCCCTTGCCACCCGCTGCGGCATCGTTGTTGCTGGATTCTATGCCACCTGTTTGTAAAAGGTCGTTATGAGATTCCTGAAGGTTAGGGTCGCCATTGTCGTGTTGCTCATCGGCATACTCAGACTCACTCCCGTGCTCGTTAGTGTCACTTGCACCATCATCCACATCAGTGTTGACGACCATTGCCCAGTTGATAAGAGGCACTCTCATGGTGCCACCCGACTCCACCAACCAGATGGCCTTTTTCAGCTGAGGATGTCTGCAAGTGACCCACGCGGATGTATTCAGCATGGCCCGAAATTCCTCGCCGATTCTGGTGTTGGTCGAGTATTGCATCAACGGTTTATCAAACTGGTAGAACTGGGTTGTCAGGTTGAGCTCTGTCAGGTTGGGAAGTTTCTCCTTGAAGAACTCTAAGAACCCCCCGAGAAAAGGTGTGGGATCCCGCTTGTGTTTCATAGGCAAGCCAATGGTGACCCTCTGAATGTACTTCATGTTCGTTCGGCCGATGATGGTATGGAGGCGGTATTTCAGCTGTGGAAAATTGTACGTGACGAACGAGTTGTGCCCATAGAGGATGTGGGCTCCTTCCCAACGAAGCTGACGGCAAGCACGCAGGACACTGACGTTGCCGAGGTTGATCCTGTCGCCAGAGATCTTGTACGGAGATGCAGAATCACCATTGTCACCGACCCAAGGAATGTGCAGGTAGATGGGTTGTACATCTTTGTCGATGATATAATCATCCCAGGCCTGAGCCTTGTTCTCAAGGAGCATCTTGAGGATCATATCTCGGCATTCTTGGGGAATACCTAGGAGGAACGGACCGACGGTGTGTCTTGCTGGCATGGGTGGATGCACATCAGCACGGGAAAGTTTGTTCCACCTTGATTGTGAGTGCCATGAGGAGATGTTGTTTGAGGGAGACATTCTTCGATGGGTTTTCAGAGCCTTATTGGTATTGACAACGTCGTGCTGTTCCTAGGAGCTGGCTTGATAGAGAAGAAGAGCTGTACCGGCACTTGAAGGACAAAGTATAGCTTATCGAATGTGTATGTTCTTAAGGAAGGGGGTGGATGATGGAAACTGTGGTGAACCAGCAGGGTCAAGCACAGGGTAGAAGTACTGCAGAACCGCAGGTTGATCCTGCGGTTCACAAGTAAACCGCCACATCACTGTCAGTCCACCAGAACACGTCTGTTCACAGCAATTCCTTCCCATAGCCGACTCATCACTTCACTTGACGGACCGGTCATGTATACATCTAGACACATCGGTCCATGCCAAGCACAAATAGACAGTACCCAATCGTGAAACTACAGTCTATATACAATATATAGACTCCATGCCAATCACATCTCAAGACATAGGAAGAAAACTGACAGCATCTTATACCATAATCTTCATTGTTTGCTGCTGTCCTTGCTTGCTTGGAAGAATGAGGAAACATCAAATCTTTCACTCCTGCCAAGCACTCTTGGCACAAAACTCAGGGGGACGCTAGCAGTCTTTTGCACATTTATCCCAGGGTTGCACGTCAGCTGTAGCTGATAACGTGGCGGGTGCCTGGTGCTGCAGAGCATATCAGATTCTGTAAGCGTGAGACAATAAAGCATAGTGCTTCTCAGGGTAATGAAAAGAGGTGCTGATAGACTCTGTTATATTATCATGATTTTCTATATATGAGTTATATATATCAACATGAGAGGACAGGGAGGTTGTTTGCATTTAATAAGACTTGGTTTGCTGTCTCTAGAGTGATAACAGGAGAATACAGCACCAATTTAAATAATGCAATTAAGTAAAGGCGTAAAGATCACCAGTATCATATCCCGTCTACCTCTTTATCATGTGAGTAATAACAAAAGGACATTGCTTGGCAGTGCTACTAATCAAGCAAATGAGAATGGGGAGCTCACCAGCGTAGAAAGAGCAAAGTCCAAATGATTTTAACTTTCAAAGTAAAGTGAGGGATATAGAGGGCACCAGTTAGAAAATTAGTATCTTGTTAAACCATTTGCACAAAAAAGTATATTCACAGGGTGCCCACCTCAGCACATCAGAAATTCACAAATCTGGAATTGTATTTGAGTAAGTTTCTCTCACTCATCCCTCACTTCTGTCTCACTTGTGTCTCATTTAATGTACATTTTGAAAAACAAAAACAAAAAACAAAACACTACTACCACCCATATGCTTACGGAGCCTCCTTGGTGCGGTTCTGCACAACGTCTTCGATTAATTCCTCAGCATGGCTGAGGCACGCCTCCGTCATAGCATCGGCGTAGACATCGAAGAACAGCTGCCGACGACCAGAAGCGGTAGCTACCTGATTGGTAAAGTCGTTGGTCTTGAATTCCTCCACCTCCACCGCGATTGGATCATCCTGGCGCATCTTCTCGTCCTGTCGGAGCTTCTGTAGGACGTTCTTTGTGTGGAGATCCCACCGCATGGGCTCTCCGCGCCAACTCTGAGCGTGCTGCGTGATGTAGGGGGTGTTGAGTGCATTCAAGACGTGGAAGTGCTCGGCCGGCACTTCTAGGCGGTAGACAAGATCGAATTGTTGGAGGCTGTTGCACGATTCAATGAGGGCCCTGAGGACGTGGAGGAGGGCAGAACATGACGTTGCATCATTAAGATAGTTGTCTTCAAGCAAACAATAGAAAGTGTCTCCACTGATACCACCCAACTGCCCAAAGATTGCTTGAATGTCGTCCGTATTGAGGGTGATGGTGTGATAGATGCGAAGTTTGCGAATGAGGCTAGTATGTACAGCCTGCATCTTGACGACGAATGCTATAAAGGCGGATGCGTCACGAAGCTCAAAGCCATTCCTTTCAAAGAAGACGGGGGTGAACTCTTTGTGCATTTGTCTGCAAACATGTGTAATATTTAAGCAACCATAGTTGCGAAAGTCTTTCGCAAGTTGCATTTTCTCGTGATCAGGGTGGAGGCAGTTGATTGGAACATGGATCTTGTCGAATACAGTTTTGGGGAGGTGCGCTTGGAGTCTGGCCTGGATTCTCCCAATGGTGCATTCGCCGCCTTGATTGTCAGCTTGACCGATATAGCCATCAGGCCGGACTGCCACGAAATGATAGATTCTGTTACGTAGTTCGTAGGGTAGCGACAAGAAGGGGAAGAATTTCTCTGGAAGTGTAGCGATAGGTGCTGTAAGTCCGCCTGGGATGGTGATGCTGTCTGACATTGTGATGACAGTGAGCGTAGATGGTGGGAATGACGAGTACTGAGTATTCAGTTGCCAAGCTGTTACCCCTGAAGAGATATCTCGGCGTTGGAGCTGGATTGACTGACAGTGAGGTAGACGGATTATGGTTGATAAATGAGTATGGCGAAGGTTGTATTTCTGAGAAGAACAAGCGAGGTGGTGACAATGCCAGATATTTGGAAGCCTAGGGGAACACACGAGATAGTGAGGAAAGGAAATAGTACCCAGTTGGCCCACTACTCCGCACCACTCATCACACAATTGCGATCTCTTCTAGTTTGTTGTCTTTGCTGAGCTCATCAGTGCTAGCCAGTGCCTCACCCTCCATTATGCCCTGAACGTCTAGATTTGGTCAGCGATGTTATCTCGAAAGTGCAATGAAGAACTGACAGGCCTCTCCTATGATGCGGTAGAAAGCTGATTCCTCAGCTCCACAGATGGCTTGAGTACAGCCGCAGGCGTCATGCTCAACAACAAGATTCACGTCAACGAACCTCTCCACATGTACTCTTCTAAGAACCAAAGGAACATGGCACCCGGGAAAAACAGCGATGAAATCGCCAACGACTGCTGCTGGTGGTGCCCAGCCCAGGTGACCTTTTGAGGTCAAGAGAATGCTTCGACCGTCCACCCTCCGCAAGTTTTGCGGCCAGCGTGCTCGATGGAAACTTTCCAAGTCATCTGTCTTCTCCCCTTCAAAGGTTCTATCCAGATGCTCCATTCTCAGTATGTGATTGGTAAAGGCAGGGCAGCCAGAGGAGGTGAAACTGCTGAGAAGTGTGCCCGCTGCAGCCTCTTGACATCTTGTGGTCACGTTTTCCCACAACGTGTGCTGCAAGACACCATCGCTCAACTGGTTTTGACCCCCAGGCTCAAGAAAGACTACCGTAGCGAATATGGAACCTGTGAGGTGGAGAATTGCAGAATCCGCTGAATAAACAAAGCTTGCTGGCCCATATGAACCTGCGCGGTAGCTCTCGCCGAGATGGGTCAGGGACAGGCCTCCTGGAAAAGGCTCACATTGCCTGGTGTAAGACCAATCAGGTACCCAGGATAGCATCCTACAGTGACTAATGCCAGGGCCGGTGTTAGTAGGTGCCTCACACTCAGCCAGCAGTTTCAAGCCAATCTCGTCTAGAAGCAGTCGACAAACTTCCCGAAAGAGTCCTGGCGTCGATCTGTTATAGTCTGGCTGCAAACTAGAAGGGATCTTCGATAGAAGGTTAACGAAGGCAAAGACCTTGTCACGAGGATCCGAAGTCATCCGTGTTCTCGAGAAAGCCATCATATGTGCCAAATCCATTGGCTGCATTTTGTGATGATGCTCACGTAAATTGCGTAAGGTAGATACAACCCGCATTAGCCTAAGGATGAGTCGCCCTTCAGGGCGCATTATCCCGCTCATGGTACCGCTCGCAGTAATGGATAGTCGGTCCACCATATGCTCAATTTGTCGCCAGGGTATCGCATGTTTTCCGTATTGACCTATCACCTCACGCGCGAAGCATGTCTCCTGTACGACCCAACCGCGAAAGAACCATTGCAGTTTGGCGAAACCTTGGATTGCTCGAGCACGTCGGTGTGGCTTGGTCAAGATCTGGCATCTCCATGTGAAGAGGTCCTCATTGCTCTCTTCATCTTCAAGAGCATCAAGAATTGGCTGAAACGACCATGGATGGGATGAAGACCCCAGCCAAACAATAGCACGTTCAGCACGCTGGTAGACCGAATGCATCTTTGAAACGGCTTTGTTCTTTTCTGGGATATCCTTCTGGTTGATGCAAATTGCATCTGCCCACAAAAGCCGTTCCTTGCCCTGATAACGGAGGTACCTCAATGCGGATTCTAGCGATTTAGAAACCAGCATATGCTTGTCTCCATTGATGCCAATCGGCCTTAGATCGGAAGTATTACCCCAAGCATAAGAGATCGCTTCAAACCTAGGGGCATGCTCAAGGGGCACCAGGAAAACATCGCAGTGAACCACATCTCGTATCGCTTTTGCAGCCTTCAGTCTGATCAGGCGAATCTCACTACGCTTGTGACAAAGCCGCTTGTGCTTGTACGTCCCATATCTGGAACGTGCTCGCTTTTCTTTGAGCATATATACGCCTCATCAGATGTACAGAGAGAGAGACGTTGACCTTGCACAACGAAAGGATGAGTCAATAGGAGACGTAACACGCTGAAGAATTGAGTCAGAGTAGGGAACGAGACCAATTGGTAACATGCAGGAAGCTTAAGGAAAAAGGGCACATTGCGAGCCGTGGAGGTGGTTGGGTGCCTTTCACAGATGGAAGAGCAGTGGCATATAGGCAGCATCGGTCAGAAAGTGGCGACCAAAAGGGCAACCTGCCTGGCCAATCAATGGGAGAAGATGAATGTGGTGGCAAGCAGGCTGATGCATCGTCTGCGGCACAGCCATGTTGGCGTGTCGCCTTTAAAGGCAGCCAATCACGCTGGGCGCGTACACCGGGCTACCTGAGCCTGCAAGAACGCTGGTTGAAGCCCTAACAGTAACAGCTCAGAGTGGCAGTTGCCCAAATGCCATGGAGGTCACGAAAGCGGAAGCTGCCCCAAGCAGTCACGAAGAGCTTGATGGCGGAGGCAGGAGCGAAGAAAAGGTCGTTAAGCCGTCCGGACCTTACATAATCGGCTTGATCTGGAATCAAGATGCGCCAAGGACACTAAGATCCAGGATCGATGACGCCATGCCGCCTCGGACTGTTCGATGGGCTTCGCTGCTTGAATCTGATTACTATGCAGGTTCAGACGGTTATTTGAGTTTCGTGGTCCTGTCTGGCATATATGTATATATACATATACTGTTCTCTCCCCAGACATCTTCTCTGTCGATACCGTTGCCAAGCTGAAGGCCCCCAAGTCATCAACCGCACTTTCCACCATCCTGATTGCCCTACTCAGCGCCACCATACTCATGGCCTTCAACCCATCCAGCATGCCCTCCTTCCTGTCTCGTTTCCTCCGACCCTTCACAAGCTCGACCTCTCTCTCCTACCATCCGGAGTCCCTTTCCGCACAAACATTCCCCGAGAACACGCAAAAAGCCACCCTGGCAGCCGGCTGCTTCTGGGGCGTTGAGCACCTCTTCCGCAAGAAGTTCGGTAACGGAAACGGCCTCCTAGATGCTCGTGTCGGCTACACGGGCGGGGAGGCGAAAGCGCCATCCTACCGCAGCGTCTGCTCCGGCACCACGGGCCATGCTGAGAGCCTGTTGATCATGTTCGACCCAGACAAGGTCTCGTACCGAAAGCTGCTGGAGTTCTTCTTCAACATGCACGATCCGACCACTTTGAACCGGCAAGGCGGCGATATGGGGACGCAGTATCGATCTGCCATCTTTGCGAACAGCGAGGAGCAATTGAAGATCGCGCAGGATGTGAAGGAAAAGGTGGGCAAGTATTGGTGGACAGAGCGCCCGGTGACGACGGAAGTGAAGATGGCGGGCCCCTGGTATGATGCTGAGGACTATCATCAACTCTACTTGGACCATAACCCGGGCGGCTACGAGTGTCCAGCACACAAGAATTATGAAAAGGACAAAATACCGTTGCCTGAATGAGACTGTATCAAGCGTATGTGTTGGACGGAACTGTGATTAAACTCGTTCACATATTCAATAATGAAAAAAATACATGGCATGTAGCAACCTCTTCGATGCAATTTCCTAAGCAACGTATTATGATGACCTTCTCGCAAAGAATATGGGAAGAGCGAACATAGACCAATCCCTTTGATGGCAATCATCCAAGATGTTCCCATAGAGCTAGAGTCTGGAAACGATGATATACATTGAAGTTGTTAGCCAAGCCCTCTTGGCCTTCACAGCCAGACCCAGCATAGTATCGATAGCCAACTCCACCAAACACCTTTTCCTACCAAGCAAGGTCCATGACCAATGCCCAATACCGGCCACATGTCCATCCCTTGTACTCCGCAGTCCATTTATCGCCAAACGCCCTTCCCACCCGGCATCAGCGAGCCTCTACTCGCACCACCGCCATGCGCATTCCCATTCACACTACTCATCCTCTGATGCCCATGCCCATGCCCCTGCCCAATGCCAATGCCCTGCGCGCGTTCAGCCCTCTCCCCCCTCCTCTCTTCACCCACACCCATCATGGTCATCCTCCTAACTCCGCCACTCTTCCCCACCACTCCCGTCACCCTCGGACTCAGCACCCCAGCCCTCCACTCCTGGCTATGCTCCTTCTCACTCCTCCCATTCCCATTGTTCATTCTCCTCGCCTGCCCGGCCGAAAACAAAGCTTCCCCATTAGGCGGTGATCCCGAAGAAACAGCCGTAGCAGCGGTAGGGCTTCTCCTCCGGTGCTGGCTCCTCGAGTGCGACTGCATGTAAGCTGGCGTCCCAGCCGAAGTGGAGGCGAGGGAGGCGCGTTTCATGGCGGCACGGATCTTGATGGCTTCGGATTTTGTGCTTGCAGCCGCGGTGAAAGAGGAGGAGGAAGACGGTTTGTTCTCCGTATCGGAGCCGGAATTTTCTGCAGTGGAGGCAGGAGGTGGATTGTTAGAGGAACGGCGGTTGTGCGCGTGGCCTGGTTCGATGTCGCGGAGGGGAGATTGCTCGGTGTCTGAGGAGGAGAGGCGGGTCATCGTAGGTGCTGGTGGGAGCATGGATGTCGAGGGTGGTGAGCCAGTGTCGGATCTCTTGGATAGGAAGCCGGTTTTAAAGCGATTGTTTTTGCTTTCGATGACCGGCATCCCTGCTTGTGGGGGGTCGGGTAGTGGAGAGGAATCAGGCTCTCTGGAAGTTTCTAAGGGCGAAGTTGTGAGAGTCGAAACGGGTGGGAGTGTCGCATCAGCGCTGGAAACTTCTGCGTCTGGGGTATGTTCTGGTCTTTGAGGTGTCTTTTCGAACTCGGCCAGTGCGCCATCTTCGGTGTCATCTCTCCATCGGACACCCCTCTTCAGTCCTTTGATCGGAGATCTCCTTTTCTTGGGGGTGATAATCAGTCCTTTCCTGGCGCTGCCCATCAATTTTCGCTTTGGAGAGCTCTTCACCGGGGTTGAGGAAAGGTGAGGTGCCACTGCCAATGCAGCATGCATCACCGGTCTAACAGGCGAGACGCCTGGAACTGCGCTGACCTTTCTTCGCTTCGGTGTTCCTGACTTCGTCGGAGCGAAGAGCTCAACAGGCGCTATACTGCCGTCCGGCTTGACAACATGAGATGTGGCTTTAGTGCACGACATCAGCATCTTATTGAGAATGCCGGTTGCTGCCTCCACGGCTTCGTCCACGCTCATCCGGTTCAAGCTTTCAATGTGTGATATCGTTTCGAAATGAGCTTGCAGCAGTACCTGGACAGTTGCTGCATCACCAAGCTTGTCTTGCTCTGCCACTGCAAGCAGAGCGTCGCGCTCGACGTTCGCTTTCAGCAGTTCAACTTCTCTGCTCAACGTTGCTGCGTCCAAGGCATCGCCAGTTTCAACCTCTTTCAGCTGTCGTAAGCCATTGTCCAACGCCGAGTTCAGCGATCTGTCCCATGTGCTTTTGGCTAGCTTTTGATTGCAATGATGTCTGCTATTCTCTAGCTCAACCATAATTCCTTGTGCTGTCCTTCGAATTGCCTGCATATTCTTCATTGGCTCCTCTGCTTCAAAATTGTCACACACATTGTCGAATGCTGCAATCCAAGACGATAACATAGCAATCCGTCTGCCAATTTGCCGCAGCTTGATCATGTTGTTGGTTTTCTCCTGTCGTTCTGCCGCCGCATTCTCATGTGCAGCTCGGATCCTAGCAATGCCTTCTCGAGCTATGGATTCCTTTTTCTCGTTTTGCTTTTTGAACTTGGCAAACGCGATACTTTCCTGCTCCTTCTGCTTAGCCTTTAACTCATTGATCAAAGCTATCTGCTCATCAATCTTGACGAGGAAGTCCTTCACATGGCGGTTGACGTTGTACACGTTTCGCGTCACCTTCGTCTGGATATTCTTGGCCCGATTCGCATACCGCAATGTATTCTGCGTCTCGTCAAAGTGTTGGCTCGAAGGACTAACGCATACAATCATGACCGTCTTGCAGTTACCACCGAGGGAGAATTTCAGCAGTCGCGTGAGTTTTGAATTTCGATACGGGACGTGATTTCGTTTTCGAGGATCGCATAACGCATTGATGCAGCTACCAAGAGCAAGAAGTGACCGATTGATATTTGCCCCTTCTATCAGTCTCTCACCTCGATTCTTGGTGGCACTTGCGCGTTCACTCCCAGCCAAGTCAATAATGCTCAGAGTGGCCATGGTGTGTGGTTCGTTGACCGCTGCATTTCGGTCCTTTTGCGCCACATTGATCTGCAGCACAGCGTGGGATCGTGACGATGTGGCATTCGCCTCTGTTGGGGACATTGTTCTGAGTTCGTTGCCCCGCATAATCATTTCCATGACTTGCTCGACATTTTGTGGATGGTGACTCGACAAGCCAGCCACAGACACGGCTTGATTGGCGTCCTCTCTTAGCATCAAACCCCCTTTGCTGCCACCGGGAACCAGCAGATCCCGTATCGTCTCATTGTATATCTCGAGGTACGACAACGACACCTCCGTCACTTTGTCGCTTGTGGACTCTCCTATTCGCTCGAACAGCTCTTGCATGGTCATGAAAATGATTCCTGGTTGCTGAGCAGTACCTGTGATGGTGTGTGTTTTCCCGCAACCTGTTGCGCCATATGCGAAGACAGTCGCGTTGTATCCGTCCAGTACACTTTCCAACAGTGATTTAGTGGTAGCCTCGTAGACATCGCCCTGTGAGGTGTTTTCGTCGAATATCCTGTCAAAGCCGAACGTTTGATCTTTGACACGTTTGCCTTGCGGTACCACGGATCTCGAGAACTTTTGCACGGGATTGTCTTCGGGAGGGTCGAAGACTCTGTTTCGGTGTCAGCTGGCTCATTATGATGCGAATTCATCCACATACAAGCACTTGTCGTCCACGACTTTGATCACGGAGCGAAGACCCTTTTGAGCCAGTTTGGGCGTCGGCACAGCAGCCAGTGAGCCATCCCCCAAAAGAAATGGACTATCATCGCATTTGGTGAGTTGAGCAGCCTCTCGGATGGTAAAAGGTCGAACTCGAACAGTGACAGAAATCGAGGATGCGCCGCCTGCCGCGCTCATCTTGGTTGTTGTCAATGCTCTGTTGTGATCTTTGCCGGAGTTGTACTGTGCCGAAGATCGAATGAGGCGAACGCGAAGAATGCGAAGAATGGCATACAATCATGGGTGGCTGTTTAGGGATCTCTTTTACAGTTGCATGTGAGGGGCAACACTTGTCTTTGGACGGAGAGGAAGTGTTCGCTTTGGTGATGCATCTGCCACTGCCAGTGATCGTTGTTGACTTGCCAAGCAACTGGCTCCCAGCTTCCGGTTGCGAGGGACAACCAGCCCGAACCTCATTTCACCCGCGTCAAAGGCCGCCCCATGAGAAGTTCCCGCCTTCTTCAGTCTATCATAAGGGGTGCACTTTCACAAGTTCTACTTATTCACAATCTTGTCCTCGAGGGCATCTTGCATCTTGTATCTTGTATCTGACAGCTTGGCAGCTGGGCAAGGAAGAGTCCACCAATCATGCCTAGGTGGGACTACAACAAAAACAGCAGGATCATTGAATCGACCTAAGTTAGGGCACACCTTTTGTGGATTGCGGGCTTGTCTGCAATGCTTTCAGGGATCATATCATGACTCGAGCGCTCAGGGTCCTGGAGATTCAGATCTCGTCACCGTGACTTCTCTCGCAGGAAGAGGTTGCATTGATGAAGCCGTTTATCCCCTCCGTGACCAATGTACCTATTAGC
>NW_006913597.1:0-22976 GCF_000464535.1 Endocarpon pusillum Z07020
GTATAAATAGAACAGGTTGCAAGTTTAACTCCTACAGTACAGTAAAGTCATTTTGTACTGTATCATCTAAGCATACACCAAAATACCTCATCAGCTCATTGTCCGAACGTAGCAAGCGATCTGAAGTTGCCTGAGTCGCTTCTCGAAGTATACGCTGTGCATCAACAGATTTTGTGTATAGCGATAATAACGCCCTAGCCTGTTCCTGTGCATGACAGACTTCCTGCCTGAGACGGCCGTTCTCACGTACCAACTCTTCGATTCGCTGATGTAAGTTGGAGGGTGGCTTCTTTGCCTTCTGATTGTGTGGAAGTCTCTCAGTCGTGGTTGTAAGGCCGCCGGCAGAGGCAATACGATGGTCCACGGAACTGATCTCAGTTAGATTGCGAGGTAGAGGATTCATTCTGCAGGACTGGATGATCAAAGTTTAAGAACCCTTTGAAGTGCGCGAGGCGACCTGCACATAGGGTACTAAACAGCCGACTCCTGGGGAGAAATCCAGAAATATATGCTGTTTTATATTTAGTCTATCAGCCAAGGAAATGGAATTTGAGGAGCACTAGTACATGTTTCAAGACTGCCAAGGTTTCTTGTTGTGTCAGCCGTAGAAAATCCCGAATCTCCTTGCCCCATTGATTCGGGCTTTCAAGTTCGAGGTTATCCGTGGTATCCATGCCAGGTTCCATCAATGCCATCGTAAAAGTACCCAGTGACTTAACGTCAGCCTCAAAATTTGTCTGTGCAGACAAGATTCCTTCTGCGACATTGGCTAAATCTTCCTAAGCCGCTGCTTTTGCTACTGACGGGTAGAACTCACCGATTTTTACATTTCCATGTCTGGTTAGCAGAACATTGTCAAGCGAGAGCCTTCCGTAGGAGAATCGTAACTCTGAGTGGATGTATTCTAAGCCCAGAATGATTTCACGGCAGATCGTTGCCATTTCGAATTCTTTGAGCGGGCCATAAGGACAACATTGGATTTCCTTAAGGGAGACATCCATGGCCTCATAGACGAGAAATAGTTGAGAGTTCTTGGTGTAAGCAGCATGGAGAGGTACTATCTGTGGGTGGCTGATTTTCAGCAGCCTTGAGGGCTTATCATTTGTTTCGAGTCTCTTCTCCTTTATGGCATACACAGGGAAATCTGGACGATTCTCATGCACCACTGTCACAGGGCCAGCTTGTTGGTCGGAAAAAATGGGAAAGTATTGACTCCACGGGCTTCCACTTTTGCAGAAGCTTGTGAATAGACGCTTTACCGACGTTGTATTCCATTGGGAGGCGTAAGGATTGACTGGCAAGGGCAGCCTCGGGGGTAATGGGCTACCATCAACTCGACGTTTGAGTTTGGCCGGCTGCGTAGGCTGCTGTTGATCATGACTTGTGGGTTGTAAAGGCTGCCCTTGATCTACACTTGTAGGAAAGAAAGTCTCCCGTCTCGACCCATTTGATGGCAATTCCATTTTGAGATGGAGATAGGTGAGGAAGAGCATTGTTGGCACACATATACTTGAAAACACTAATTTAAACCCTAAATACAAAAGCAGATAATACAGATTCGCAATTTCTAAAAATGGGTACCTCAGATTCCACCACACTTTTTGTGTTCATTTTGCCGGGGCTAGGATTGGTTCAGGCCGACGTTTACCCGGCCTCAATGCGCTTGGGTGATGTACCTCCAGGTTTGCTTGGTCAGGCGATCGTTTGTTTTTAGAGGGCGTAGTCGACCCTTCAAGCTCTGCGACCTTGCATCGTTGTTTTCCATTCTCTAGCAAAACCTTTATTGACGCTTCGAGCTCTGCAATCTTGCATCGCTGCTGTTCGTTCTCTAGCAAAACCGCTCCAATATTTGGTGCCGGGCTGTCATCGTCCTTCAAATGTGCCCACGTGTCGGATAGTAGGTCGCTAAGTTTCTCGGTGACCTTCCAGTAACTGTCGAGCTGAATCCGTGTTTTTCTATGATAATTCTGCTCCAGTTCCAGTCTTAGAGACGTGGTCTCTTTCTCTTGACGTTGTCCATCAACATCTCGTTCAAGCATTTTGCAGGTAGCCTGTGACTGCAAGTACAAGTCCTCAAGCTGCACATATTGGTTCTGGATGGTCTGGATGGTTTCCGCGTTTTGCTGATTGATCGTGCTCACATGTTGTATCTGCTGAATGAAGCCTAGGTTCCGCATCTCAAGATCCTGGGTGTGTAGTCGATTGGTCTCATCACGAGCATAGAACTCGCGGAGAAAGTCCCAATTGCCTACCTTCTCACATCGGTCACAGCCCTTGTCACCCTAAAATAGTGAGTTCTTGGGCTCATTGATTGACAGGGTCAGACTCACTGAGGTTGTGGTAGCCATGCTGGTGGCTTCGATGGTTGGTAGGATTGGTTCGAGAGGATAGAGCACAATAGGGAATTTGGATGAAATCTGAAGAGCCGGAAGAATGGCACTTATATACACCAAAACGAAGCAATATCAATAAACATAAGCGCTCAATCCAGATACCAACATGTGTCGACCACGATTATACGGACATTCCTCAAACGTCACAACGTAAGTGAATCTGCGCTTGTCGGCAGCGTCACCCTCCATCGATGTCTTTGACGAATGGCCGTGGGTCTCTTTTCTGTTGAAAGCGCTACCTGGAACAGAAGGCTCTCTACTGAGCCTGGGCTCTAGCACGTAATAGTCCGCCGTACCCTCCGGCCCTAAATTTGACATAAACGGTGGGGCCAAGATTTGTAACCGTGAATTCCCCTGAACGTCTTATACATCACCTTTCATGGCTGGCGACACGA
Source organism: Endocarpon pusillum Z07020 (assembly GCF_000464535.1). Lineage (NCBI taxonomy): Eukaryota > Fungi > Ascomycota > Eurotiomycetes > Verrucariales > Verrucariaceae > Endocarpon > Endocarpon pusillum. The sequence goes on from NW_006913597.1 coordinate 2,789, forward strand.
AACAGATATTGAAACATCGTGAAACGAGAACGATCACCCATGATATCTCAATTAAGGTATATTTAAGGGAGGTGAATATTGACGTTCACAAAGACAGTTCATCCTTATTTTGTTCCCCACCCTTATCAGCTACCTAGGTTGCTAGTGCCGCAATCCCCCCGCTTGTTCCAAATTCGCTGAATCACTACAATAGTATCATGGACCCTGACCCATGTTTAGACTTCGACTGGGATGCGTTTCTAAAGCAGGATTTCAATTCAACGTTTTCGGTTGAGCATGAAACTGACGGCAGCAAATGCGGCTTTGTGGGCATTCAGGAAATGCTTGAAAGTGACGCATTTGCGTTGACGGGACACTTTCCAGGCTTTCACCTGCTGGAACCCTTGTCGGAAAATGCCAATAATGTGCACGAGCCACCTGCTCCTGAGACAACAGCCGCCCTAAGCGATCCATCGATTGATACCCCAGACCAACACCCATCGGCTTCGAATCAGTGGTTGGGCACGTCCTCTGCTAGTGAAGTTCCGGCTTCTCAGAATGTGAACCCCAACTCGCCCAACGAGAAAGACGCCGCAACCTTGCAGAGAGACGATCCAGCGGCGTCTGGACAGTTCTCCCATTGGTGTAAGGATATTGTTGCTCAGCTCACTGAACTACGGAACGAGTATGTGTTTTTCTCGCTACCCTTGGAATCTTTTCGATCGCTAAAAATAATCAGGGTGATGATCCGCAATGCGTAAGTGTCTCCAACAGGCATCTTCTATTGGCTCAATTTACTCAACAGGAAACTTGAACGGCACGCAAAGTACCTAGAGGAGCTTCAATCGTGGACGGTGATGATCGATGATAAAGTTAGGTTCTTACTTAGCGGCTACCACTTGGTGGCAGAATGCGATCGTAGTTATAAAGATCAGTCGGTACAGAAATAGTAGCATGTGTCTCGCTTCAATTCATCTTTCACTATGCCTGGTAATAACTGGACTCCTGAAGAACTGGTCATCGTGCTTCATTTTGCTTCTCGGGGCTTCAATTATCGTTCTTGTACGGCGCTTCTTCGGTGCAAGATGGGCGTTGAAGGCAGGACCCCAGGAGGTATTGGGACAAAGCTACGGACATTGAAAGCACTCCATCCAGAACTACAAGGAGAGGCTGGTGTATGGATATGGAACCAGGTTGATGCTTACATTCGTGACTGCAACATTGCCAACCTAGACGAGCTGTTGTACTTCAGTCCGACAGAGCTGGAAGCAGTCTCCCAAGTAAGGTGGTCCTCATCCAGGAATCCTTTCACTAACATCAAAGTAGTACGAGCATCCGAAGACCCTGACCGTCCTTATTCGAAATCTTACTACGTCATCAGTTCAGGACATCTGATATCAGAACCATCTTTCTCCACGGATCACAGGGATCTAAGATGTCAATAACCGTGGTTTCTTCGGCATATATTGACGTTTACGTTCTTCCTTCCTACCAAGCCAGCATATCGCCCCTACATAGCCAGAGACAAAGAGAAGAGCGGAGATGGATTGGCCTACGGTCTGGGTTCATGTCTGGGTTCATACTCTACTTCAGTGCCCAGTGTCAGCTACTGTCTATCTACTAGATATAGGGTTGTCCTCTTGGCGAAGTGATAGATGGATCCTTCTAGCAGTGCTGATATCACAGAAGATTCTGCCTTTCTTGTGTGCGATCCCCATATAAGTATAAGGCTCGCTCCCATCTGTCTGCGTTCCTCGCGCTCAGTTAGTAATACTCCCTGACATGCTCTGTTTCCCTTGCATACTCCAGTTCCTAACACCACGCGATCGCCCTTATCCCGTGATTGGCTCTGTTTAAGACTTGCGTTAAACATGTAAAGGTTGTAAAAAGTTGTCAGACATAAGCTATTTCATGGGTCCTTCGAGGGCCGCGGTCCTTTTGGTCCAACAAAAGTTCAAGTCCGCAAGTACCCGCTTTAGTGTTGTGATTTTGCTGGGCCTCATCTGTAAGTATGAGGCTTCCATCCATCCTTTGTGCTCAGTTTAGCAATACATCTTACATTCTCTGTTTCTTTTGCATGCTTCAATTGCTAACGGATCAATAGGATCAATATCATATATAGATAGCCAGTACCTATATCTAATGTTACATCAATCTGGGTTTACATCAATCTCTAAATCCCCACCACCTGATCCGTCTTTACGCCACTCCCATCCCAGCCGCACCGATAATGCCCCAAAGTGAGGCTCCCCTTCGATGGCGGAGCCGACTCACTCCACTAGAAGCTGGGCTGCTGATGGGCAAGAGTTGTGATTCTGAAGTCGGTGACCCTGAACCATTCCCACTTAGCGTTGCATTGAATTGGGGTCCTACACAATTCGATGAAACGTTAAGCGTACATGGTTGAGTCCCAATCTTGTCTCGTGTGTTGTCTAGAAACTCATTCATCTTCTCCCCTGGATTGAGTCCAAACACCATTCCGGCGGAACAATGAGATTTGTTGATTTCTTGTTTACAAAAGAACCACCGTGGTGCCGAATCACCAACGCTAAAGGCTACCACGGGCGTCTTGGTGCTATTTGAGAAGGCTTGATTAAACCCTGTATCAAACCCTCCTGAAGCTTCGCATGGCTTGTCTAGAGTGGATTCCGATATAGTGTGGTTGAATCGATGGAATTCGAAAACGACAATATCACCAACTGCCGCGTCAAGCTGATTTGGGCTAAAAAGAGTTTGATTGTGGGCCCCAACTTGGACATAATGTGTGGTCGTTGGGCCCAACGCTGGATAACTCCTGTCTCTAGCTCCATCTGGAATAGAGGTTTCTTTTGAAATAGTAGGTAAGGTAGTTGTACATATATTGTCTGTGTTTCTATTAATTTTGTCTGGGGTGCTCGGATACGCTGTGCCTGTAATGAGGTTTCCCGTCTGAGCTGGATCAATCGTGAGTGTGGCCATTTGCGTGATAGGTGTAAAGTCAAGCAGCACTGAAATAGCTCCTAAATTTCCGTTGGTGACGACAGCCTCGAATCTAACATCACCATTGGTTCTATTTTAATAAATTAGTACTTCCATATGTGTCTTGTCATTCAGACTTGCCCATAAGACTCTTGAAAAGTAAGTGCATGTAATCTAGCAGTGAAGAGAACAATAACAAGTAGTTGTTTTATAAAAGCCATGTTGATTTTACTTCCGAATATCAATTAGATAGATCAGACTCTGCTCTTATATAGACTCCTGATGAAAATAGACTAGAACAACAATGCAGAATCATTTTTTGAGGATATATCTGAAACTGACAGAATTTGATTTTACAATTCCTGCGTAAGTCATCGAAACGGACATATTATCCCTTGTATCACTAAGAGTGTGCTCCTTCTTGTAATGGTTTAGCGTTTCCGTGATTCAGAATTCTATCATTTCTGATTTCAATTTCCTTCATTAGCTAGACACTAGGGGTTTCTATTTCAAAGTTGAAATGAGAACGTTAGGTACAGTTTCCTTAAACTGCACCTTTTGCTTCTTGGGAAGGCCGTCGTCACCACAAAGAGCCGGAAGGCCTTTCGCCGGACCAACAGACCATGAATCAGCGTTTGTGTGACCCAGCAAATTCTTAGTCCCTTGGGCCCGCTCCTCAGTTACAGGGGTGATCACCACTGTAAGCCCGCGTGGCTGCGTAACGCTCATTTTGTCGAAGTGCCAAGGGTCTCTGAGCGACGTGACAAGGATATGTCCCGGAAATCTAGACTTGACAGAAGAGCTGCAGCCTTGGCAGAAAGAACACCGAAATTGAAAAAAAAATCATTTAGTGACTCCAAGAGATACATTTATATTTTGTAACCGATTTGAAACCACATTATTTCGCCACTTAGATTTCCAGACCCGTCCACCTTTCCAAATGTATCCAAAGAGCCTCTATAAGGCCAAGGCGTTGTTCCAACAAAGAAACGCTTCCGACATCACGCTCTCGGCTACTATATTCTCAATGCACTCACTACAACACAAGTCACAACTTTTTATTTCTCTGCCAAAGAGCATATACCAGGGCCTGACTATTCGATTCTCTGGTCTCTTCCAACGCCAAAAACGACTCAGACTAGGCTCGTGTCTTATTAACAAGCCACACCAACAGGTCGACGGTGTCTTTGCGGAGAAATGTTTTGTGATGTTCCTCTACGTTATATCATTAACCTTCAATTCAATGACACTATTCAAAGAACACTTACTACTCCTTTCCAACAACGGCCCAGAGTCTGATTTTGCTCTATTGACCGGTTATGCTTGTACAACAAAAGAGTACAAGATGATTCAGGGACGTCGAATACGAATCCTTGACTTCTGGAGGGCACCCATGAAGAGAGATCGTACTCAGACTTATAACCAGTGTCAATCAATGTAATATAATAGAGATGCATTGTTGTAAAGCAAATCCAAACTTAGTTGAGATCTTGAATTGATTCACTTTTGATAAATATGATACTTTCATAGAATAAGGCAGGCCTAAAGGATTGTCATGGTTTATATACAAAGAATAGGACTAATACACAGATGGCAGCCTCAAATAATCACACTTATCTACCAAAGGATTGATAGGCTTGATATGTTCTATTAAAAGAATATTAAATTAATACAGTGCCGCAGCGTCTAATCTAACCACACTTTTATGTATCTCAGTTGCACCTAGCTGTGACATCAGCTAGTTATCAACCAATCAAACCCCCCCCTGGCTTGTGTAGTGTAGCCGCCTAATTGACACACACTTGTTTGTTTCTCGTCGCTTGGCTTCACACTATATGCTAGTTTAGTTGATGCTATCTATATCAGAGGGGAGAAGGGGGGCTTTCTGAAAGTTAAACCTATACCCCTTTGCGTATTATGGAGACCGCTAAATATTTCACATTGTCATACTACTAGACAGTCACTTAAATCTTGCCCGCACCCTTGCCCCTTCTTTAACAATCGTCCACTAGTCTTGGGAAACGGGTTTGGTGTTCTCAGTTCTCACATTGGCTTGCGCTTGCTCCAATCATCATAACAGGGTTGCACATGCGACATTTGCCATCAACGATTGAAGTGGCACTCATGTCCCGCAATTGGACGCACTGACACCTTAGCTGCATGTCGGCCTGTGGCACAGCCGGCAGACGCACGGCGCTACTGAGTAACATGACTGAAACAGACCCTTGCTAGGCGCGTTAATCCACACTTCTTTGATCAGATTCACATTTGGCTCCACTTAAAAGCCACCAATTATTGGATAACAGCCGCCCGGACTCACCCCGCGTCAAGAAAGGGTCCAAAAATTGAGAGGTGGGCCCACTTGGTGTTTCATTCCCCAAAGTCAGGACCAAGCCAACCTAAATCTTCCCCTCAACAAAGATCCTTGCTCATGCTCAGGTTTTCACAGACAAATGCCGGGTATTCATCTAGCAATAGAAGACAAATTCTTACTTCTTTTGACGCACACCATCCACATTGTACCAAAGCTAGGGATGACGCCAATTTATGTGTGGCCGAATTTGCCGTTGATCATGGTCTGGTTCTTACTCTCGTGTTGGGATGTTGATCACACTATTTATGGGAGCAGACATGTCTCTTCGCAGCAGCCCCTCACTCTTTTCCTTAGCTGCTAGCATAGTCCAAGCCCTGGAGGCCCCTCACCTGCCATCCTTATTTCTTCCAAGTACAAAAAGGCGATATATATCAAAGCGAACTGACAGCAATCTTTTGTACTTCTGTTGAAATGCCACCCGCCTCACGCGCAGGGACCGTAGAGGTAAGACCGCAGGGGCGATAAGGGGCGATACTGCGATCTTGCCGCCTTGAGTGGTTGGGTTACGAGTCGTTGGGTGTGACGTTACTGTCTTGTTAAAACTGTTTATAATGATCATAAAATCAGATTTTGTGACTAGACTTACATTTATATTTTCATATAAATCTACTATTTCTTAACAATTTATTTAATAGTAATAGAGTATTTCACTTGAATTATAAGAACAACAAAATGTGTATCGTGATTGTCTTCAAGAAGCGTGATCATCTTTCAGACCAAGTCTCTAGTCTTAATCTACGCATTCAACAGTGGCTAAGAACGCTCAAAAGTAACACAACCAATAGAAGTTACAACATACCACCGAGTTGCAATGATGATGATGGCGCTGCATCAGCAAATCCGGAGAATGATACAGAGCACATCAAAATCTAATCTACTTAAGGTCTACGAAGACTATTGGTGGGCTACAGTGTGAAAGGTCATTGGGTTGTCGTTCATAGGAGATCTCTCCATAACTGGTGGCTGGATGAAGTCCATTGCTAGACAAGGTTCCGACGAGCAGCGAAGGTCAACCTCCCGCTGGGGAGAGTCTAATATAGTCTGTTCGATGTTCATAGATAAATCATCCTCCTCCGGAAATGGCATCGTAAAAATCTGTAGGTCTTATGAGCTTCATACTTTAATGTCTGAGGGTGGATGTAGTGACCATGTTGGTCTGTGGCCTTGATACATCATCCCGTGTTGAATAAGAGTAACATTTACCACTATCATCCTTAAGTTCAAGGTATGCTTGAATATTATATTTCGTATGTAATTCTTTTATCTTCCGCAGCACCGTTTTACATCGTTTGCGAGAACATTCTTTCGCTATACGATTTGTTGGGTGTGACGTTGATGCTTGAGTGGTTGGGTGTCGAGATGCTGGATGTGACGTTGATGCTTGAGTGGTTGGGTGTCGAGATGCTGGGTGTGACGTTGATGCTCGAGTGGTTGGGTCTTGAGTCGTTGGGTGTAACGTCGAGGCTCGAGAGGGAGACAAGTTTGTGGGAGAATAAGTTTCTGCTTTGACCATAGTGAGAGAGGACAGTTTTGTGTAAATGAGAAAACGTAGAAATGAAAAGTGGATGGCCTAGTCATTATAAATGGCGTTACAGGGGTAAGGGTTATCTGTTCTTGGAACCTACCGTTTCAAGTATGTTTCAACAACCAGTAAGCAAATACTTTATATAAGCCATCAAGGGACAATCAGAACCATTTTCATATGTGAAAGACAATGGATCTTCTTCTTATTTACTTTATTATTGTATGCGGAGCTGTTCTTCTACCATTGCTGCCTCGGATGTGGACTACTATTAGGAAAATTTTACAGCGACATGTATCTACCTACCTTCTGAAGCATCTGGTATACCCTTTTGTATATCGAAGACTGAGACTCCTTCGGCCTATTACTCGCTTACATCTCCTTGTCCTGCTCGCTTACGTCGCAACAACGGTGTTCTTTAATCTTTGGGGTGTGACCAGCGCATCTGAGGCATCTTCTCGAGCAGGTCTTCTCTCAGCTGCAAATTTCGTTCCATTAGTGTTTTCTGGCCGCATGAGCATAGCAGCAGACTTGTTAGGACTGGACATCCGCACAGTATCATCAGCACATACAGCATTTGGGCTGCTTACCTCCGTCCAGGCTGCTGTACATACCATCCTCGCAACCAGGACGTTCAAATTTACTTGGACGAACCTGCTTGACCTCTATGGTTTCCTTGTTAGCCATACGCCAGCATCTCTGTGGTTATCACTGATTGTCAAACAGAGCGCAGTCGGCCTCGCTGGTATAATCGTTTCCGTATGGATGCAGAGACCATTCTTCGAACTCTTTTCGAAACTACATCGTGCCCTGGCAGTTCTGGCAACTGCAACGCTGTGGCAACATCTTTTTCTCTCGAAGTCTATCAGCCGCTTCTACGTCCTTGGTGCCGGGAGCCTCTACGCTTTGATCTGTGTTATGAATTATTCAATCTGTTTCCTTCGAAATACCTTTATTGGACAACCATCCACGCGCGCTTTTGTGGAGGCTAGGAATGGAGTAATCAGGATAACCATTAGACCACGAAGTCCTATAAAAGTTCAAGCTGGGCAATATCTATACTTATGGATGCCTGGGGTGGATTTCTGGTCGATTTTCCAAACACATCCCTTCATGATCACGTGGTGGGACGAAGACGAATACGGGAAAGCCTGCTCAATCATGCTACTTGCTCGGCCCCGCTACGGCTTCACGAGCAAGCTCTTGCGGCCCCAGATTGGCTGTGAGCCCTTTCTTGTATGGATCGACGGACCGTATGGCCGACTTGCTGAGTCTTCTGATCTCAGCCATGCCGTTCTGGTTGCGAGTGGGATCGGGATAGCTGCACAACTTCCAGTAGCCAGGGATATCCTCCAGCAGGTTGAAAAGCAGAAGACAAGGATCAGATCAATTCATCTTATGTGGGAAATTGAGTCTGACGGTATAGTAGCGCCACTCTTGCCTTACTCATCACTCACTCGCCTTGCTAAGAATTTTTTAGACACTCGCGATTGGGTACCTGACATACTAACAGATCTACTGGCTGCGGATGAGGAGAGAAACGTAAGGTAATTTAATGCTTTCTATCTAATGCTGACTATTTCCGAGATTCTCCGAATCACGCTCTTCAGCAAACACTCTAAAAAAAATCCAGTCAATGCTTACTGGGGAACACATAACAGTATAGAGAGTTACGGTGAAGGGACAGACAAACTATTTGCTTGCGTAGACGATGTCCTTGCGAACGGGCTAAAGGATGTTTTCATCTTTGGTAAAGACATCCATACCCTGTAGATTCCTTTTTCTCCTAACGTGCCGCCAGTTTCAGCACGGCCTGTTATTCGTGATCATATTCGAGGAACAGTGTGTCGCCTTACCAACCATGATAAAACACTTCGCTATCAGGAATCAGATTTTCAACCGTTTCACGACAGATAGACTGCTCTGGAAATGGAACTGTAGTGGTCCTAATTTAGCTACTTATTAATAGAATTAATATAATATAAGAGCAAGAACTTGTGGAATTTTACTTGTACGCTTCTTCTAGAACCAAACACTCGACTCTTATTAGATTTATTAAAGATGGAACCTCGACAGTATCTTCTTGTCCTCTTGTTGACCTTTTGCACTAGTGTTCCACAACGCCTTTTTCTGTGGAAAACGCTCTCCGGCAGTAAACTTACAAGGACTTTCCACTTTTGTAGTAGTGCACCCTTGATTTGTGACCTTCTGATAGCACTGCTGGTGGTTATAATTCTTCAAATCACTAAACCATCATGGGACAAGCTTCTAATGCTGAACGAAAGTCAATTATCTCAATCTGGAAAGCTATTCCACTATTTACTGGTCACTCATGTAAGCCCTCTTTCATTCTGGTCTTTCACTAGGTTTATAAATTATAGTTAATTGGTAATACCGCATTTGCTGTTTTGCTTCTAGCTAACAGTTCATCAATACTGCTATGTGGTTGTTACTCGGAGACGCTATTAAGATATAAACGTAATGAGGCTAGCGACAACCATTTGTATCTACAGCCACTGTATAGTAATCTGGTTTGCTGAGGGACACACAATCACATCAACATCTAGAACACGAAAATGAATCTTTAATATTATGAGCTGTATCAAGCACTACTGGTCTGATCAAAGAAAACGAACGAAGGACACACGAAGTATGATTTCTTGTCGAACTGAGCTTACAATTGAATAGCGTCTAATAGTAAGTTATTCTATCTAATTCAGCGCGCAAGGAGAGAGCATTTATACGTACAAAATTGCCAAATCAAGCCAAGTAGCGCGAAACGTGCATACCAAAAATACATGCAAATCTCAGGCGAAATGTGTAGCAAATCTGTAACAAAACGCTGGTGCAACGTCGCACAATACGCCACGTTTGAGCCACCGTTTGATTTCGCCGTTCAACATTTCTGTGTAGATGTGTGTGTTGATACTATCTACGTCCTGTGGGCGTCTATAAGACATCTAATCCAATTGGTCTTGGTTTTGACGCAGACAGGCGCGCCCTGCCCGTGCCCTGCCTTGACAAGCTGTCTTTGGTTTCTCAAAGAAATATACTTATCTTGCTCACTCCTGAGTCATAACATGTTGATGAGCTATGGCAATCGAGTACGACTCAGTTATTTTGATTAATTCAAGATCTAATCTTAAGTCACAAATTTTTTTGGTAGGGTCTACGATATTCATTGAACACTACAAGCCTTCCAGCAAGGTTATCAAATTACGCTATGTTGTGGCATCTGAACTCGTTCTATACAACCTTATTAAAAAGCAAATTGGCTGCTTTGATTCTTAAGATCGAAAGCTGACTGATCGGTCGCGCCTGCGCGGCCTATCACTATCCTTCATTGCAGACTTTCGGCTGTGAAGCTGACTACTGCTCGTAGCTGAATTTGGCGAACGCTGCGGCCACATATCCCGCAAAGAAGATCGATATCGACTGGGCGACGAATACTCACGGCCCGACCTTGGCTGGGAAGATTGATTGGCTCTACCCCTTCCGTCGGCTGTCTCCCTAGGGACTTCCTCAATACTTGACCGAGAACGATATCTTCTTTCTGGGAAGTTTCGCTCAGGGGAGGCGTTGTCACGACTACGATGCGACTCATGAGAGTTCCAACTCTGAGATCTCCAACGCGAGCCCTCTCTGTCTGATTTTCTTGGTGCATCTTTGCGGTATGAGGCTGGCCCGGCTGGTTCAACTGAAGCGTAACCACTGTCGTGTGTCTTCGATCGCGCTTGCCGTCCCTTCTCCTCCCCTTCCTTATACTCTTCTTCTTCCTCCTCCTCTCTCGCCTCTTCGTCTGCCAGGTATTCGCTTTCATCAGAGTCGGTTTGGTCTTCCACAGCCTTCCGCGCCATACTAAGACTGCGCCTGCGTCGCGAGTAAGGGTTCTCGGTGTATGGATCTGATGGAAGCACTGCTTTGGGAATCTTTCGTCGAGGCCACAGCGCCTTCTGAATGGCCCTTTCTTGCTGTTCTGCTGTGCTATAGATCATGCAAGCTACCCAGTACTTAGATTTTTTCAGCAGTCGGGGAAGCGTCCATCGAGGCTCAAGCGTGATTCGTTTCGTGTGCTTCCATTCCACCTCGATATATATCCATGGGTACACAGTTCCAGGTTGCTTACTCGGTTGTAAAACAGAGAGCGGGTCAGAGGCCTCACCAGCGTCCCAAAATACCGTGCCGAGACCTTTCACATGATCTTTGTTGTAATAAGGCTCACTCATTGATGCATCTTCGGTAGACCTATTCTGAACATTCGACTGCATCTGAGCTGCAATATTTGTCGCGGCTGACTTCTCAAAGGAATGTAAAGAACCAGCTTCGACGCGCCCCGTTTGGGCGCCACCTTTCCTGTATAAGACGCAAACCCGCGTACCAATACGACCTACCCAGTTCCAGCCTACGACTACTCCATCGGTGAGATTCATTGATGGGAAACTCTTGCCCATAGAGCGTTCAATTTCCTGAAGAGAGCGTGTGCGGGGGTTGTACTGCGTCCTTTCAGTAGACGGCATCACCTCTTCGACACTATCATCCGCGCTTTCACTAGATCCCTCCCCAGATTTATCGATCTCACTTTCAAACGCACTGTCGCTGTAGCTGTCGTAGCCGTCTTTGTGGTAGCGGCCGGGGCCTCCGCGGTCGTAGTGGCTGTCGCGATCGTAGAAGCCGGGGCCGTCGTTGTATCCACGGCCCTTACCATTCATTCTTCTTTTTTCTTCTCCTTCACGGTCGTAGTGGCCAGGCCCGCCGCGGTCGTAGTGGCTGTTGCGATCGTAGAAGCTGGGGCTGTCGTTGTACTCACGGCCCTTACCCTTCCCTCTTCTTTTCTCTTTTCCTTCACGGTCGTAGGGGTCGGGAACGTCGTTGTACTCACGGTCCTTACCCTTCCATCTTCTGTTCTCTTCTCCTCTACCTTGACTACCTTCATTTAGATCGTTTTCGGGAACCGAGTCATCAAACCCCCCAGGGATACGTATATGATCACTTGGTTCTAGCCCTTGACGGGTATCATTCTCCCCCTGCCTCGAAGGAGAGCCGGTTTCCATCTCCCCATGTACTCACGGCCTTTACCCTTCCCTCTTCTTTTCTCTTTTCCTTCACGGTCGTAGGGGTCGGGAACGTCGTTGTACTCACGGTCCTTACCCTTCCATCTTCTGTTCTCTTCTCCTCTACCTTGACTACCTTCATTTAGATCGTTTTCGGGAACCGAGTCATCAAACCCCCCAGGGATACGTATATGATCACTTGGTTCTAGCCCTTGACGGGTATCATTCTCCCCCTGCCTCGAAGGAGAGCCGGTTTCCATCTCCCCAACTCGCACAGGCCTTTTCTGGACCGTAGACTCTTGTGCAGGAGGTAGTAAGGGATAGTTGATTTCTTCCCCGTCCTCAAGATGGGAGCTGACCTCCGGCTTCTTGGCCTTGCCCTTTGAAGGCGGAGCTGATTGAGCTCTGGCTGGTTGCGATTGCGATTGCGATCCCGATCTGCTTCTTCTTTCCCCTTCCGGTACGATGTTGCCCGGATCAAGACCCCTCAACAAATTTTTCGGCGACATTCTCCTAGAACGGTGATTTCTTGATATGCTGGCTGTGGTGTCAGAGGCTATGCCAGGACTTGAGCAGCTTGAGAGCGGATCGTCCTTGTTTGGCTCATCCCAGTCGGAGACAGATTTATTGTAAAATTCTGGATTATCTGATAGAAATTCGGAACTCTCAGATGTTCGTAGTATTTCGTTTTTTACTCTTTTGATGGTAGCTGCGTCATGGTGCTCATCAATACACTTGTAGAGAGTACACAGAAATTTTGCGAGGCAAAGGTTGTCAGGATTGACGAGCGCGTATTGCAAGTTATGAAGAATCGCTAATGCCTTCTCAACATGAAGGACCAGGAAGCTGAAAGCAAGGTATCGGACGCGATCGAACACAAAGTCGGAGATAGCCCCTGAGGTGTGAGCTACTTGTTCGCTGACTTCTTGGATATGTAAGAGCTGCCTTCCACACCCCTGAATAATAGATACAGTTCTTTTGCTGTGATAATCACCGTTCTGTATCTCTGTGAGGCGATCTGTGACCGAGTCAAGAGCGGTCCGTACGGCTAAGAAGTGTCCTACCCGCACTTGGCCGTAGAACTCAGGGTCGATACTCTTATCTCTGGTGCTCGATACGTACCCACCGAGAGCCTGTTGGATAATGTGGTTCGCAGCGGCTACTTTCCTTTCGAACTCCGAGGAAGAAGCTGATTTGTAATAAAGCTTCCAGACAGCTTGGACAATGTCTAGCGTTGCCTTATGAAGATTTGGCAGATGCCAGAGGTGATTCTTAGCACGGAACTTTGGGAAGTATATGTGACGCGAAGCACTATGTATGTCAAAGTCGAATTCTGTAGAATCGGAACTTGACGACGATGAAGACACAGAGCGAGACCGCCGCCGGCCAGCTGCAAGCGGTACAAGGGTAGAGGCGGCCTCAAGAAAGAAAGGAAGGTTACCGGATGTTTCACCGGATTCAGGTTCTGAGGACAGCCGACCAAGTTCTCCAATATCAAAAGATAAGTCTGATCCAGGGCTTGCGTGGGAAATAAGTGGTTCCGCGAGGTTAAGAAGCCCGGCGAGTGAGGGATTAAGTTCGCCACCTGCCTGGGAGATTGGGTTGTCCGGCGAGATCAATCCAGACAAACTCAGCAGACCCCCGACAGCTGCTGTCAAGGTTTTCGCGTTTCTAGGTAGGAGTAATAGAGGGTTCTTGCCTAAGTTCCGGGCAGCGGAAGTGATAACTTTGGTTTTGCCACCATTATCCATGAAATTTGATAGAAGATTGTTCTACAATCGTGCCCCTTATACTTATAAGAGTAAGTCGCCGGTTTGAGAGTAGACTAAAATTAGCAACACACGAAACTGAAGGCACACAAAATCAGATCTCGGTCTACAGAACGCGATGATTCAAAATGCTAAGAGAAAAGGTGAGGAATGCTATCTTTGGGTCAGTCCTTGATCTGAATCTGACACGATCATCTCATCCCTTCAAGGACTTTTATAGACTGGAATTGTGTGCGGATCTTCAGCTGTAAGAACGGCAACATCACGATGATTCTTGATAGGGGACCAGACAGCTTGGACCTAACAGCTTCTTCAGATATCCTAACATCCAGAAATATAGAATTGTATGTTTGACAACAAGAATCAATATTTGTCACCGGTGTACTTACAGAGACTGCTAGCTGTTCAGCGCCTTCAGCGCCAATAACGCCGTCGGCGGCTGTCCCTAGCTTAACTGGCAGCAACGAAGCTAGCCTAAATACTCTCAGAACGGTTACTGTTTGGCTTGTTATCAGATTGTATTTGATCTATATGGCACTTCAGGAATATCTAAACTAGCAATTTATTTTATAATAACAGTTTATAAGAAGAGCCGACATTTAAGTCTGAGTCTGGGCAAAAGTCGGCCATGAATATTTGGACTCGGCCCTCGTCCTTCTGATGGTTTACGGTTTTCTGATTGTTCAAAATTGGCCATTGGTTTCTTCTTAATTTAGTTGAAATTTAAGATGTGTTTTAGAGCGCTAAGGCTGCAGAATATCGCTCAATGTAAAAGCACTCGAGAAGCACTCGAAAGGCGCTGCACAAGCATTCAAAAAGACTCTGTTTTACAAACTACGTAAGATTTTGTTATACCAAAGCTCCCCGCTCTTACGATTCGGAAGGCCCCAGTCGGTGGCCAATTAGATAGAGAACGGTGACCTTAATTAGTTACGTATCTTGGCAACTTTAACACTGCCGTACAGCAACATTTGGATAGTGATATATTATTGCTTCTAAGGAAGTCTCAAACTCCTTTATGTATATATGTCACTTCGCAAGCTATCTTCAACATTTGTATTCCCTTCCTTCTATGAAAAGAAGGGGGGTTTTGTTTTGGGGGGGGAAGGGGTGGGTTTTTGGTCTTTATGTTGGTGAGGGGGAAGAAAATCAGGGAAAGGGCAACCTACGGCGGACTATTACTGGGTTGACGACTACGGCGGACTGTTATTGGGTTGAGGACACATCAAAATTTTGAACTCCGCACTCAACTCTACATAATGAACTTCTTTGGCTTCACCTTTCGGCTACTAGTCCCAGATACTACGTAGAAGTAGAAGTTCTCATCTAAGTGTCGTACACATCCCGTACGACTAAGCAGTGCTGATGCAATACGCTTATAACAAAAATAAGAAAGCTTCGTACGTACCTTATTGAATCACAATAGGATTCCCTGCCGCCGCACCAGGCCCCTCGATAGCCTGTACGCCAACAGTCTCAACATCAGAATCATTATTTGGTCCCTCAGACGAATCATCATCATCATTATCACAAGCTGTACAACGGGCTCCGTGGTCACGCCACTTGCAGTTCCCGCAACATCCTGTAAAGTGTCCTGGTATACGACGACACTCTAGAAACGGACGAAAGCCTGGTCTAGGGATGGCAGCACAAGCTGCACAAGGAGGATTCTGTACGACTCCTCGAGATTGTATGAGAATGGCATTTATGTACGAAGGCCGATGGGTAAGGACTCACTCTGGTGTGATGGCATCTCGTACGAAACGTACATTCTGACCTACTAGAGCAAGTACCGCGCGACCTTGCGGACTATGTAAGAGGGGCGCCAATTGCTGGCCAGCTACATGCAGGGTTGGAACCTGCTGCAGCTGCTGGGCGGCGGCAAGGGCGGCATTAACCGCATTGTAAAGAACAAGAGCCCTGTACGACAATCCAGTAACCCACATCCCGAGGTGGTAAACAACCCTTCCAAATCCCCGTGAGGTGAAAATTAGATTGGTACCTAGGGCTTGGCGGTTGGGGTCATGGCGGAGTGGCAGTAACGCATGACTGGGGCACACCCATTTTCCTATAAGAAGGTGTAGGTTTTTCATGGCGCGTGCGTGGATTCGAATCCCACCTCAACCACCAATTTTCTCTGCCACAAAAACTCTTTTCTTAGCAATCTTGTGAGGAGGTTATGGTCGGTTCTAGCGTACGGATCGAGGTAGCGGAAGCATGTACATCAGATTTGTTCCTTCGAGCGTCCGGTTGAGGTGGATCCAAGAGACAGGTGAGGCGTGGTTGCGACTAGTCATTTGATTACTTGGCATTGCGGTTTGTGCAAAGCCAGGGTTTGTGAAAGTGTGCAATATCTAGTACGTGTCTTGAGCGCATAAGAAGATTCCTTGATTTGTTTCGAAAAGAGTTCAAAAATCCTTCATGTCTACATAGGCTCTTTAGTCTGTATTAGACAATAAACAAGATTATACTACTACTACCTAGGGCTTAGCTCCATATTCTTCACTACCAACTATAATGTTTCTCTTACGAATATTGTAAATCAAATTTGCGAACACACATGTAGACCCTGTTCCTCGAGAAGAGCCACACTGCGATGTAGAAGGAGGAATATATGATCACGCACAAGCGGTGGTTTTTGGTCAATATTAGACTGAGAGAAATTTCTTGCTAGCACTGTTCTTCATCTCCTATGTAGTGTCGCCTATGCTGTCAAATAGAGCATTCTACACCAATCCAGTATCTGATTGAACATAAAGCCGAACATGGTGGATTATTCATGAGTCTCAGAGACTTTCCGTTGCAGGGAAAGGTACTTTTGGAAGAGCAGGTATTAGAACCCTTACGGCTTGGCAAGAAAAGTAGTTTGTGAAGACACATACCCCAGACATAGTACCGCCCCTTACTGTCACATATTGTTGTTCAAGGGGTGATCTACTATGATCAAGCCGCTTTATTATATTAGAGTAGTATAATATAATTAAGAAGAAACTATAGCATTATATTCACAAGATTTATAGCGTTATATTCATTCGAACCTTTACTACTTGGCCAATATTACAGCAGAAGAAAGCGTATCAAGATGCTCAGCATAAAGGACTTGGTTACACAATTAGACGCATTCTGCTATAAGTTTAATGGCCTTCCAGTTTCTACCCTGCTCCTTTATAGTAAATGCTAGGTTATGCATGCTGGTCAGCATATATAGGTGTTCCTGTCCTAGCACTCTCTTCCTCATCTCCATCACCTGCACCTCCAGCTCCTCTGCCTCCTTCTAACGTCCTTGATTTCGGTATGTTAATGCCAGGTTGGCTATGCTAGCCAGTGTGTGTGGGTGTTCCTGTCCTAGTACTCTCTTTGTCGTCTCCATCACCTGCACCTCTAGCTCCTTTGCCTCCTTCCAGCGTCCTTGATTCTAGTATGTCAATGCCAGGTTGCCTATGCTGCTCAGCGTCTGTAGGTGTTCCTGTCTCAGCACTCTCTTTGTCGTCTCTATCACCTGCACCTCTAGCTCCTCTGCCTCCTTCCAGCGTCCTTAATTCCGGTATGTTGATGCCAGATTGCTTATGCTGGTCAGCGTATGTAGGTGTTCCTGTTCTAGCACTCTCTTCCTTATCTTTATTACCTGCACAAATAGCTCCTCTGCCTCCTTCTAGCGTCCTTGATTCTGGTATATTAATGCTAGCATTCCTAAACTATATAATGTCTCGACATTCTCTTTACTAAGTATTTTCTGTAGCGCTTTAACTGACTTGTTACATATCCTCTTAGCTTCAAGATAACCTCCCTTAGCCTCTGTATACCATGCTGTCTTCTGTAACATTTGGGCCTATTTTTATTCTGATCTGTTATCTGTCGGTTAATGCCTCTTAGCCGACTTTGCATATAAGAAGAATATCTCACACCAGCCCTAGTTCTTATAATTGCCATTTGGAAGCACTGCGTTAAGGTTCCTACTAAACTGTGCCTTCCATTTCTTATCCTCTTTATGCATCATAAGCCACTCTTATATCGCTAGCTAGACAAGTCTATATATTTCAAAAGATGTCTTATCCTTTCTAAGAGACACAAATAAATAGTTTAAAAGCTGGTCTATAGCCTCCTTAAACCTATTATCATTACTAGTCTCAGATGTATCATCATCTTTAATGTCCTTACCTTCATTGCTCTTATTATCTTTAACATTATTATCATTTAGCCTCAACAAATTCTGGATCTTTTCTTGTTGTAATTAGATGTTCAAGACTTCCTTAGGGATACCCTGCTGGTCGAAATAGCATATCAATAATAGTAGGTTAGCTAATATTGGCTACTTCTCTCAGATATCATTAAATGATATCTGCTATATAATAATAATAGAGTTCTTTACTTCCGGATCTCGCTAAAGATAACCCGCTTTATAATTAAGAAGACTTATTTTTTTTTTCTTATTTTGCTAAAATGCTTTGATATATTATTAGATATTATACCTTGCTTCTCTTTATTAGATGTATGCTACCGCTTATATAATTGCTAGCGGCATATACTTTAATATATATACTAGCTTTTATAAGTCATTATTATTAAAGGGTATATCTAGCTTTTTCTTTAAGAGTGTTATCACATCTATATTAGTCATCAGATCAACTATAATTACATCTTAAGGCTTAATAATCTTTGTTACTATGCTTCTTATTCGCGTTATAATCAAGATTGCCCTGTTTTGGCTTTATAAAAGATATACTAACAATAGTTGTCTAAGCTAATCATCTCTATTATTAAACTACACTCTTAATATAGCTGCTTAAAAGACTAAAAGAATATTGTCTTTATCTAAGTTATCTAGAACTAACACTTATGTCCCTTAAGATTTATCCTGTAGTTATCTTACTACTAACTCAAATATGTTTTGTTTTAGATTATTATAGCTAGGAATTTTCACTTATTCTGTTATCTTATAGTATCCCTGCTCAATTTAGTCAGCATTGCTTATATAAATCCAAAACACTCACGTTTTAGGGGACTATTTGTAGAGGCGATAGCAATATTTAATGCTAAGCTAGGACTTACTATAGGCTTATTAGTAGATAGTGTCTAGCAAAAAATAATCAACTTACCTAGCTTTACTAATCCCTATAAGCGTAACTCTTAATGTAGCAGGTCTAAATTATTATTTAATGCGTTCTAGTAGAGTCTTATTATTATCTAATGTCCCGTAATTGACAAAATCGTTATTGTAATAAAAAGGCACTATTAATAATAGTAAAGATAGGGTTTTAGGCTGTTTAACAAAAACTAGACAGAGCAGGATTAATATTATTATAGATACGAAAAATGTTACTTATATATTAAAGACTTATTAATTAGTCTACGCAGCTATATAAATACCTTCTCTTAAATCTAACTAGTTCTTACCTAGATCGAAAACAGAGTTGCCTGTAATACTTATAAAACTATATATTATGCCGCTACTTTGATTGATATTATTGTGTTATATACTGTTACTAGTACTAATAATCTATATATTATTATAGTTGTAAAAGGTTTGTATATCGGCTTCATCCATAGGTAATAATAGCTTTAGTAAAGCCATCTTGTTAGCAATCTCTTTAAGCTTAGTGTATAACGCTAGGCTTGCTAACTTCACTACGTAGTAGTTAACCAGATTCTGTGCATCCTCTATGATTGCCCTCATCAACTCTTCGACTTTGCTCCCCTTGCCTAGTCGTCAAGCCACCTTGTAATACCGCTTATACCACTAGTCATCCTCGCCTAGGATCGTTTCTTAGAAGATGATTCCTAGTGATTCAGCCCTCCTCTTGTAATTGTTAACAGTCTTCACCAGACCATGGGCAGCATCGGCAGGTAAGGATGTTTTGATCGGCTCGAACTGCTCAAGGCAGGTTTGGAGGATGTCTCGTAGAATGGGTAGTCGATTACCTACGGTTTCGAAGGTCGCGCTGAACTTGAGGTCTTTACGTGCACTCTCCCAGACCTTGACCGAGCCGTCAATGATCGCAATCACTGCACTGATGCCGCCGAGCACCTCGAGGCCTGACATATTAGTGAAATAGATGCTCCTCGGTGGAAGGAGAAGTCAAGGGGAGTACGGAATACATCGTATTCATTTTATCAGGCTGAAGAGATCATGTATACGGCGGACTATTACGTGCTAACGCCCAACACTACAAAGCGGGCCACCCCACAAAGCGGGCCAATTTCGGGTCACCCACAAAAAACCACCCTCAAATTTCTAACGCTTATTACTCCACTAATTTACGTCCAAATGGCCTCAAACCAAGAGCAATTGATTCAGCAGGCGTTAAATGACCTAGATATAGGTGCTGAGAAGTCAATTCGCAAGGTAGCTGCCAAATACAGGGTTTCAAAAACGACTGTGGATTACCGACGCAGAGGTCGTAACCCACGTACGCAAGCTAATCGCAGGACTCAACGCCTATCCCTAGAAGAAGAAAAAACTCTAATTCAGTGGATTCGAGATCTACAGCGGCAGAATCTATGCCTAAATTACCCTAGAATTCGCTCTTTTGTGTAC
>NW_006913598.1:0-11475 GCF_000464535.1 Endocarpon pusillum Z07020
CGCCGCGAATGGACCGCTCCGAAGGCATTCCAGTGATGTCTGTTAGAACGGGTTGTATAATGCATGATCGACTCTCCTCACGCTAGTCGACTGCTATCCAATACCACGATGCCGACATTTCTTTGCAACACCTGCCTGACGAGTGCTTCCGATTCTTCACACCGGACAAACACGTCAATTCTCGACACCAGACGATTCACACCATGAGTAGGGGCACCTTGGTCGGCGATCAAATAAAACAAACCGTGCATAGCGATGGCAGCTTCATCTATTACCGCATATGGGAATCCTTCAAAACCGCGATGAATGGCTTGTAAGAATTCGTTCAGGATGGCACGCGTCATGGGTTTCTGGGTGGGATATTGAGGTAGAAGTCGATGAGAGGGTAGGTCTAGAAACTCGTGTCTCACGTGTGGATGTACGTCGTTCAAAGAAAGAGGTTGCTGCTGAGGCTGATAAGGCAGAAGCAGATGGGAGGGTACGTCTTGGAATGCGCGTCTCACGACTGTATGTATATCGCTGGAAGAAGGAGGTTGCTGTTGGGGCTGACGGTCCTGTCGAGGCCGGGGTTCCTGTTGAGGCTGACGATCCTGTCGAGGCCCGGGTTGCTGTTGAGGTTGATGACCCTGTCTACGCCTGGGTCGCTCTTGAGCTGTAGGTGCTCGACCACTCGCTTCCTTGTCAAGGCTTTGGCTCATTGCTGCTCAAGCTTAAGGTAAATTCGAATAGGACTGGTCGGGAACTCTATCGCGGTAATTTGGAAGGAGGCGCACAGATGGTCAGAACAGTAAGATCACCAGAGAACGAACAACAAAACGTTGTGTTCTATCTGAGACAACCTCTGGAATACTTGTATCTACCACTAAATTCATCGCTTCCCTCACAAAGTGGGGAACGGAGACGTAATATCTGACGTCCCGCACCTCAAATCCTGGAGTTATTTGGCAACGGTTCTCGATCTTGCTATGCGTGAAACACAACATGTTCCATTACGGTGCTGGTCGTTCCAACCGCCCCTGTAATTTCTGATAGAGTTTCCTCAAACAGGTTATTAAATGACGAACCAAGGTCTTGAAGAGACAAATGCTTTCAGAGGTACATTACTTGCTCAGGTAATATTTATATCTATCTCCCTTGGCTTGTCTGCTGGGCTATGGCTACTCGGCACATGCTGTGCCGTCTAAACACACCTCAAAATCACTAGCCAGGAAACAATACTATTTGTATGACCTTGTAAGCCGTGTAGCCATTGAATTGATCAAAACACGAAAGACTGGTGAGTGAGATCTTGGCGGAAAGTTACACTTGTTCCTTTCCAAAAGCTACCATTGGCGGACGCCCGGTTATTTTTAACTGTGCAAACAGCATGACTTACTACGGGTACAGGCCTAAATAATGTAACATTATTTAGGCCTGTACCCGTAGTACATGAGCAGGCCGTTTCGCCTATGAGACTATGTTGGAAGATGTGCATAGCTTTCGCTGCCATGTCGCACGAACGTGTGAAGGTGACCTTCTGGTCGCTCCATCGTATTGGTTTTCCTTCTTGCACCACTGGAGTATTTTCCAAGAGGTGATTCTCGATGACTCGTGCAATTTCAGAGCAAATTTCGCTGTACTAGTACCATACAGCCTATTTTGTACGTACTAGTATATCTACGCGCACAGCTCTTTAATAGATAATACAACTTGCTTCCTGTGTCCACCTCTCACATCTGCTCGTCATTTACAGCCGCTGAGCTCACTTCACTACTCAGCCCTTGCATCAACCCTGGCTCTTCACCTTGGCCGAATAGTATCTCTTGCCGGGCTGGAGTGTGTACATGCAGAGCATGGTCAAGCGTGAAGCACGGCACCCGAGGATGCTTTGTAGAGCTTCCCTGACAGATGGCGCCCTTCAGAGCAGAATCCATCAGTGCCTTGTTCGGCATTTCCTACACCGGATGATGGCCCGCCCAGGAAAGTGATCTTCCACCTCAATGTTGAAATCCTCGTTACAATGTCGACAGACGCTAAGATCGTTGACCCTGCTCATCATCGCATCCAGCTCGCTTGACTTCCTTGCGAGAGCTTGTTTAGATTTTCCCTGTAGTAATTTGGATACGCCTATCTCAGCTTCCAAGCTTTGAATCTGCAACAGTAATGCTGAATTCTCCTCCATATGCCTTATCATAAGCTTATCCAGCATCCCTAACCCAAGCTCGCCAACATCTTCAACTAATTCCCGGAATCCATCTTTTTGAATGAAAAAATCAGAGTGATTTGCGACGATTCCGGAAACGATGTCACGAAGCCCGCGGTCGCTGCTGGGAGTGGAGTTGAAAACCTCCCTAATGATGGCCGTAAAGTCCGCACAGGCCCAATTCCTTCTCGCCCACCTGCCGAATCGTTGTTTCGCAAGATCTTTCAAAGATTGCACATTGTACTTGTCTGCAATAGCATACACGCGAACACTGCTGAAAAGAGTAGGCTGACTATCCCCTTGGCTATGTACGTTGCCGTCATTATTGTTAACCAGGGTTTCGGCGAGGACTTCACGCTCAGCGCTTACTACTGTCGCGTCGCTGTTGCTGGCATTCGAAGCTTCCGCATCAGAAGATCTAGCTGCCTCAACGTTGCCTCGTTGTTCGTCCTGATAGTCCAAGCTATACATGAAAGAGATCATGCGCTCGACAGTTTCCGGGTCGTCATCCTTGAGCTCGATTCTCCCTGAAGATGCTTCCTGTGAAACAGCATCAGTCCTCGTTCATAAATCTATTTACTGTTCTCAGTACTTGCCTTGAAGCTCCCACCACAAACGGCATCAAAGAATGGTGAATGCGGACATACAATCGCACGATGAACAGCAAACTCGCGATCTCCACAACAAAGCGTCAGATCAGAGTACTTGGCTGACTGCAAGAGCAGCGTCAGAGCCTTGAAATGGGCAGTTGCTGCCATTTCCTGGCATTCCTTTCATGAACATCTGAAGTTTGCCGGACAGAGGGTGCAATTCTGAGCAAATCTCAGGTCATCCTCTGGAGAGCAGCCAGGTGCGGCTCCTAATCTGATCTTGGCACCACTTCTACAAAATTTGGTACAATCAGCAATATATCATATCAAGGAGAGAAGGTGGCAAGCAGAACTACCAAATGCCAAGCATTACATCCACGTCACATGATACGAAGGCTTCAATTTGGGGCTTCCCCAAGCATCGTCATTCACAGATATACATCGCCATAACAAATTTGGACAACACGTTTTTGGCGCCAGCCTGGCTCATCTCCTTCATGTCTCAGTATGATACTGATGCAGTGAACCGCATGCTTGTCGACCATTGTCATTTCAATCCGTTTCATGCTAGTCATGTTTAATTTCTAGACACGACTCGCTTTCTTATTGAGGGTGATGGACTATCATTGCAGCAATACTTCTACCATGCGTTGACGATGATATTATCAAGAAATGCCAGTTCTCTGACGAGGGTCCAATAATCCAGCACGAGCAGGCGGTCAAAGATTTGGAGAAGTGGCCCCAGGTTTCCATCTGGACAGACATGGGTATACGGTACGAGTAAAATAGAGCACGATTCCAACGACTTTAGAATGAGTTGGACATGTAAGTTCGAAAGATGGATATGGCATGATTTTACTTGGTCTATGTGGGCCGGACCACCCACCCTCTTACACCCCACCGGTTCCTCTGATAATGCCATCAATTCTACGGAGTCCATCCATTCGCTCAACGATGGGAAGCATGCGCAGCGACGATGCTCTTGGAGAACGCTTGAGGGGTCTTCTCCTGAGCCTAGGGACCTGTAAGGATATCTCCAAGTCTTCCAGAGCTACGGCATTCATTGTTGCGCCCAACAACTGGACTCCAATCATGCGTTGCCTCTTCTCCCACGTCTACATTAACAAGCCTCTAACTACTTGTCACATACATGCTCAACGCAGAGATCGTATTGCCTGCCCTCGCTCACTTGGCTGATTCCAAAACCGCTACCGTCCCCAGAGAGCGAGGTTCATCAAGCATCAACCCCTCAAACCCAGTTTTTATATGCTACCCTCTCCGCTCTCCACTTCCTCCTAGAACTTGCCGTCATGATTCAGCTGTATGTCCTCTCTCACCATCATTGTCTGTTGATTTCTCAGAAAAGCAAACGCAATAGAGCCGGCCCCTGTCCACTGTTTTTATCGTCCACTTTTGGATTGCGGAAGGGGGTTTGGGAGTCAACGGCCATACGGTAGGTGACCTTCTGGATTTGATTCACATGAATCCCTCTCTATGGCAGAGAGATATGAGTTGATTCTGGAGTTGGGGCCCCCCCGGGGGTTTAAGGAAAGGAACGAGGAACAAGCAGAAGAGTAGTCTGAGGCTGATAATGAGCCATGGAGCAAAGCCAATGGTTGAAAGCATGAAAATGAGAATGAGAGCGCCACATTTAGTATAAATCCTCGATTAGTTTTCTCTCCAGGCCTCATTTTCTATCTCTATTGAGCTATGTGTTTGTCTATTCTAGCTTCTTGCTATATCGTGTATCCCTCATCATATGGTATCATGTCATGTATCTCAATGACGGGTCTAAACTTGAATCCCAACCAGGCGTTCCGTCCGCCTGTCCCAGCCAGCACCCCCCCGTCCGCAAGAGTGTCGTGCATATAGGCCATGCGAATGCGGTGCAAAAAGCCGGACCCAACTGTGGATACCCATCACTGGAAGCCCCAAACGCCTCATCCCATTTTCCATCCAGATTAATTCCATGTCCTTCACATATTCAGCAGGCTCATCTGCCTCCTCATCGGACTCCCACTCCCCGTCCCTTTCCCATCCCCTGTGTTTGAAACTCCATCCTCACTCTGTCCAATCCCACTATCCGTCCCCAGCCCCCCACTAGGTCCAGGGTCTGTATCTATATCCCACTTCTCATCTTCGCCTTCTCCTCCCTCCTCACCGTCTACATCTTCTCCAGCAGCACTACTTCCCCAGCCCTTCTGCACCGCGCCCCTAACATTCCATCTCAAAGCCCTCTGCACACTCTCCACCCACTCATTCCCTCCCCTCATCACAGTCGGGAACGGGTACTGACTCGCCTCCAACGTCACGTAATCCCCTTGTTTCAACTCGATTCGCCCCTTCCCATCGAAGGAGCAGTACGCCGTTGATCTCGAGGCAGCAGGTACGGCGATCTTGAGAGCCAAGGTGTCGGACAGAACCATGGGCCTGAAGGAAAGTGTGTGCGGACATATGGGTGTGAGGAGTATAGCGGGGATAGAAGGGTGGATTAGCGACCCGCCTGCGGAGAGCGAATAGGCTGTCGATCCTGTGGGCGTGGAGAAAATGCAGCCATCCGCCTGCACGACAGTCAACAACTCGTTGTCACCGTACAGCTCGAGATTGGAAACATAAGGTGAAGGACCGCGATCGATGACCAGCTCGTTGAGGACTTCAAACTGCTCGCCCTCCTCCACTGCGCCGCGTTCGGCTCCTGGGCTGCGGTCAACGCGCCATACCGTGCAGGTAAAGCGCATGCGGAGATTGACGCGCATGCCGCCATCGCCCATGATTCGGTCGAGATGGTCTTTGTATTTGTCGAATTCGAAGTTGGTGAGGAAGCCGAGGCTGCCGAGGGCGAAGGAGAGGATGGGTGGGACGACCCGTTGGAAGAGCCAGGATGTGAAGAGCACGGTACCGTCGCCGCCAAGGGTTAGAACGAGGTCGAACTTCTCGGGTGACGTCCAGCAGAGGTCGGGGGTCCAGTATTTGAGCATGTCTTGGAATCGGGAGTCTTTTTCTAACAGGCCAGGCGCGTCAAATCGCTTCGAAGTACGCAATTTGGCATCGACGTAGACATTGATTCCAACATCCCGACCATATCTTGGGGTAGCCAGTAACCACTGCGCCAGTTCTCGTGTCAGATATACCAGTTTGTTGTCCCTAGCTCTGGTGACAATCATGATATTCCGCACTGCTCGTCTGATTGGCCGACGCTGTAATTGTTTCGACACTTCCCTAACTCCGGTTGCGGTATGCATCAACCTGGAATGAGACAGCCACTCGTCGTCCGCGACGTCCTCCAAAACCTTGTCAATATTGACAGCATCGTCGAAGCGTTGGTGGAAAAAGCAGGGCGACTGTAAGGGGAGACGGGTCGAAGGTGGAGATCTTTCGGCAAATGCGGTGGACTGCAGGTTTGCAAGCGCAGTAGAGAGCCGTTGAGAGGAAAGATTGCTTAGCTTCTGGTCTTTTTCATGATCCGGGCTTGTAAGAAGACCTGTCAGGGACGCAGCAAGTGGCAGGCTTGTATTGGCTGACCCTGGTGGACGAGATGCTAGAGCTTTCATGATTGTCTGTCTAGGTATCTCTGCAGAGCGTGTAGTCTTGCGATGATTGAAGAAGGATTTGGGTGGGCGGATTGGATTCGACGCTGGAGCTGTTGATGACGAGGCAACGGCGGTCTCCTTCACAGTGACTGTTCGGCCTGCGGATTGGATAGAAAGCGACGAGAAGTGGTCTGCATGGTGATCTTGGTAGATTTCTCCATTGTTTTGCAGCGGATCTAGATGTGATGCATAACCTCGAAGCATTGAATTTCCTAATTCCGCAGGCTTGACTGTGATTTCCTTACTGCTCCTTGGGACTGAGAAGTCATTGTCTAGGAGTGAAGCTGAGGCTTCGGGGACAGTTTGTAGGCCTGACTTCGGAGGGGAGAGATTGGGATGGGCGTAGTGAGATGCCATATTATTGTAGCGGAGTCCGCGGGTGGGAGGTGAGTGGTGATTGCTTGGTTAGCCTCGGATCCATGATGTGATGTTCAAAGGCGGACGGACGTAAGCGGAATCCCCGAGGTTAGGGGAGCTTGGATGGAGGCATCATTGGGGCGGTGGTGAGTTTGTTCCGAAGGCATGTAAGCCCGAAGGATTGCAGCGCAGGGAAGGAATGGTAGTCGATTTAGGCGTGGAACTGATTGGTAATATGGACATGCAAAGGGCAACATGTGCTGAGGCTGTTGGTCGTAGACTGTTTAGTGGTGGAACATGTTGGATGGTGAAGGGTTAAAATAGATCCCTTACTTCTTGAAGATCTTAACTAGAGGCTTCGTGGAAGGGGGCGGCTTCGGCCGAATTGTCCGTTGACAGCCCAGAGTTTGCAGGTAAAGGTGGAGGTAGCCATTTGACAAAGCAGTCAATTAGGCCCAGTGATCAAACCATCCCAATTACTAGTATACGTCTTCAAGGAGGAGTCTACAGGTCGTTTCGATGAGTAGTCAAGCACGCGACAAAGTTATCAGAGGAGCTAATCCCTGACAAGAAGACGTGTTGCGCATTTCATGTATGAGGCGGTTTCATGGCGGTGTACGGTGGCCGGGGTACCAACCACAGCCCACTTGACTTGGCAATTTGATGGATGAAGGAGGTGATTCGGACTCAGCAGAGTTGCCATATTTAATGATGCTTATGGCTTAGGCCAGGCCTGACGGAAGGAGTGTCACGTCTTTCACGACCGGTGGATCCGATGTAGACCTTGCGGCATCAAAATCCAATGTAAAGGGCTGGAGTGACGCCATTTGCTCAGAGCAGAGAGCCGATGGAGTAATGTGCGGTCCTGCGCTAACTGCACTGTCTTTACTCATATGAGATTAGAACCGTGAGACACCAGAACGCTGCTCCTCTCGTTTCACTGATACGATCAGAACTTTAGCCACTGTGTGGAGCCTTGTTTGACCTCTGCTCTCGTCAGATGATGGTTGGATAGGATCAAATAACAGTATAGCTAGGCCAACATCATGCCTGCTAAGTATCAGGACAGACCGATCCCTTAGCCATTGACCTCCCGGCCTCTATCATGCAGCTTACCACCATGTCATCAGGACCTAGTCTGTATGCCCATGCTTGCTGTTAATTGGATGCAGAAAGCGTACTTTGGACATATCAGCATATGAACTCAACTCGACACTTCAGCCGGCCTCAAAATGCAGAAGTGAAGCCATTGTGTTGAGCCTGGCTCATTGATACGCTTCATGGTCAAATAGAAGCATTCACATGAGAAAAAGTCCTGGGTTTGCTTTCGTGGTGTCAACCTTATGCGTTGCAGCTTGTCAACAAAAGGTGATCCATAGGCAGAGAGCATCAGCTCAGATGACCTTCGAAACGGTTGTATGCAGTTATGTCACGGAATCTTCATCCATTTCTCCAGCGTTCATCCACTGTGACCTTTTCCGCGATGACAGATCTCGTGTGTTGCTGGAGGGACTTGTCCTCCTCCCCTTTCTCGATCATAGCATCGGGACTGCCCAAGCATATGAATTTTGCCTTTTCCTCGATGGCATCCCATTCGTCCATGCTAAATCTCCCTTCGCTTTCGGCCAGTAACAACTCATCTTTCGAACTAAATGTCAACACATGTAAGCTCTTGGCGGCGTTGAGTTCTGCAATGGTAGGGTGATCTCGGGTGCTCGTCTTTGACATAAGTGCGACAATCGTAGAGGTGAAAGTGCATCGCATCGGAATCGCTGCGTCCATAAGGGCGAGGCAGGCCGCATTGAGAAGCCAAGGAAGCATTGGAAGGTACTGCAGTGAGAGACAAGCTGTTAATGAGGGCAGCTGTTCGAGTCGTCGGTGAACTGGAGACCTACACTTTCTGCCTGTGGGTTGGTCCTGCCAATGGCTTTGTCGTCTACCGGTACTTTCAAAACTTGAATGGTAAGCTGCACCATCTGCCGTGGAAACATCTCTAGATGAACCACATCCCGCAGCGTATTGGCAATGACCACTTCAAGATGTCTCTCTTTCACTTGACCTACACCATCATAAGGCCGGATGGTGACCTCAATGTGTGCTTCTTCTGGCAGCTCATCACGTCGCTGAACCTCGATGGGTCCGTTGACTGCAGCGAGAACAGAGCAACCGTTGGGCGATGCATACGTTGCAGAACCGTCAGCGCGGCTCAATGAATGTAACGAAGTCTGAATGGCCATCGTAAGACTCATTCCCAGAAGGCAGCAGAAGAGGTTTTTGGTCACTATTTGTTTTGGAGAACTTTGGGGAGGAATATGGCCGAGGCAAAGCAATCTGGTGATATATCTATGGCCCAGAACATTGTTTTTGCAAGACTGATATTTTTCTAATCTGAGTAGAAAGGGTATCGAATTTTGTTGTACAAAAAGCCTTCTTGTCATACATGATTTCGCTCAATCCGGCAATGCTCTCATCACTCCTTCGAAAGCCACAAGCGCCATTGCGTTGGCTGGAAAGGCCCGCAAGAAGCATGGTACAAAGCCTCTCCAATACCCCCGCCACCCATTCTCCTTGCCAACAGTCTTTGCCGCCTGCCACCACGATCGAAATCTTCGTTGTCCGTCATTCAGACCACCTCCTAGTGGGTCAGTCATGATACGCTGCTTGACCACATCTGAGGGATAGGATGTCAACCAGAAGACCTGCGCTGAAAGTCCTCCGGCCCAGAAATTGATCGATGGTGTCGAGACACTCGTATTCTTGTCAAACCATCTGCTCAGGACATCATAGCTACCCCACCAGAAGAAAAAGAACGACCGGAATATCATGGTTGCCAAAAGTCCATGGTAAAGTCCACCAATACCATGTGCGTGAAAGATCTTTCGAACACAATCGATTGGTCCGCTATACAGTCTGTCCCTCTTGTTTGCCTGGTACTGCGTTTGTAGTCGCGCCTTGACATGCTCTACCGGAGCGGCAATGAAAGATACTGTGCTCCCCGCCATGACACCAGCAATCCCGTGCCCGAATGAGGGAAGCTTGTCCTTTACCAACATCTCACCTGGGATCCGAGGCCGCAATGCTGGACTGGCAAACACGTGCTCTCTCAGTAAGCGTCGATACACCGTTAGGCTACCCAACATGAGCGAGTCCATTGCCATCCATCCTACCAGCGGAGGAGTAGCCCCTTTGTAAAGACCTTTGAATCCTTCCCTTCGCAGCGTCTGTACTAGGCAGTCTACCGGTCCACGGAATTGTGTGTTTTCTGATGTCTGAAGACGCACTTTGATGGTATCGAACGGATGGCCAACGGTGAGTTTGGCGATGCCAGAGAAGATGCCTGCGACGAAGCCCTTGTAGTTACTCGACAGCACTGCCTCTGCCGGCTGGCCCTGGCCGATCGCTTCATTACTGCGGCCTTGTGTATCTGGATTTGCCAGGGAGCTGCTCAATATTAGATACAGGGCTGCTGCAACGGAATTGTGAGACTTGTCTGACCTGCTTATCGTTGCGGACATGTGCAACCCGGGCTAGAGTCTGCAGACGCCGAGGGACCGAACACGAGGAATTTGAGAGGAGTTCCTCATCTGTGCGCGGAAGGATGTGGACTCTTGGATCTACCACACTGTCACCTCCCCCAAAGACAGATTATGCGCACTGAAAGAAGGAAAGTTGATCCCAAAATCATGAATCATGAATCATGATACTATTTCCGGACGAGGGATATTCTCTATCTCCGTGACTGCCAAGCTACTGTCAGATGTGAGATCTGAGCCCTAGGTCCCTGAGAGTCTACCAACTAAGTTTACAGTGGGTTCTCACCAAAGGGTACCCACCACCTATTAGTTATTAAGTGCCCCACCCTGGTAACGGACCACCCCTGTAACGGACCACTGCCAAATTGAGCTATTTCTGGGTACCTATCTCTACATTTACTCAAATTGACTAAATACAAAGGACATTCCGTCAATTTGAAGCTGTTTAGCCTGCTCAGCTGCCCTTCGTAGTGCTAATTCCTGCTCCTTATCGCCGTACCGCGCTTGTAGACGTTGCTGTCACTCTTCATTGATAGCCTGCTCCTCTTGTAGCGCTTGCTGTGCAGCCCTGAGCGTTTCTATATTTATGAACTGCTCATTGGAGTCAACAATAGCCTTTTTTTTGTGCTTCGTTTTTAGCTCCTCTAGCTTAGCGCTATAGTGGCTTAATTGTTGCAGATTTTGCGCTTTTTCAACGTGTAGCTGACCGAATGCTTTTGCTGTTTTGTTGAATTAAACGCGTACACTACGCGTTAGATTCTCCTCCTGCAAAAGTGCTGTTTGCGCTTCTATGAGTTGCCTCTTATTCTGTGGTGTATTAAGTATCGACGAGGAGCTATATTGACGTTTGTGCAGCGTTTATGGCGGCTTCAGATTACTCTGAATTTGCTTCGAATTTAGCACTTTTTTTGGTGCCTACGGAAATAGACTAGCTGCACGCTATCCAGCTTTGATATAGTTCTCACTTAGAGCATATTCTCTTGCTTGATTGTAGTATTCAACAAAGCGTATCTTCTTCACAGGTGTAGAATCCTTGAAACGAGTAAGGGCCTTAATTTGCGCTTGATAGGAAGATTTGATGCGTGAAAAAACTGCTAAATCAAGAGGCTGTAGAACATGACTTGTATAAGGGGGTAAGTAGATTAGTTGAACATTGTTTTCGTAGCATTTCTACATAAAATCGACAGTTATATAGTTATCGTGATTATCAAGAAGGAGAATTC